>NW_027310269.1:55000-122632 GCF_047496795.1 Chiloscyllium punctatum
GAGAGAGAACACAAGAGACAGAGAGAACATGAGAGAGAGAGAACACGAGGGAGAGAGAAAGAGAACACGAGGGAGAGAGAGAGAGAACACGAGGGAGTGAACACGAGGGAGTGAACACGAGGGAGTGAACACGAGGGAGAGAGAGAGAGCGAGAACACGAGAGAGAGCGAGAACACGAGAGAGAGAGAAAACACGAGAGACAGAGAGAACACGAGAGAGACAGAACATGAGAGAGAGAGAGAGAGAGAGAGAGAACACGAGGGAGAGAGGGAGAGAGAACACAAGGGAGAGGGAGAGAGAACACGAGGGAGAGAGAGAGAGAACACGAGGGAGAGAGAGACAGAGAGAGAGAGACAGAGACTGAGACAGAGATAGAGAAAACACACGAGAGAGAGAACACGAGGGAGAGAAAGAGAGAACACAAGGGAGGGAGAGAGAACACGAGGGAGAGAGAGAGAGAACACAGGGGATAGAGAGAACACGAGGGAGAGAGAGAAAACATGAGGGAGAGAGAGAACACGAAAGAGAGCGAGAACATGAGAGAGAGAGAGAGCGAGAGAGAGAACACGAGCGAGAGAGAGAGAACACGAGCGAGCAAGCGAGAGCGAACACGAGTGAGAGAGAGAGTGCGCGAGAGAGAACGAGATAGAAAACACGAGCGAGAGAGAGAGAGAGAACACGAACGAGAGAGAGAGAGAGAGAGAGAGAGAGAGAGAGAGAGAGAGAGAGAGAGAGAGAGAGAGAGAGAGAGAGAAATCATGAACGAGAGAGAGAACATGACCGAGACAGATAATATGAGCGAGAGAGACAGAGAGAGCGAACACGCGAGAGAGTGAGAACACACGAGAGAGAGAGAACAGAGGGAGAGAGAGAGAGAGAGAACACGAGGGAGAGAGAACACGAGGGAGAGAGAGAGAGAACACGAGGGAGAGAGAGACAGAGAGAGAGAGACAGAGACTGAGACAGAGAGAGAGAAAACACACGAGAGAGAGAACACGAGCGAGAGAGAGAGAACACGAGCGAGCAAGCGAGAGCGAACACGAGTGAGAGAGAGAGTGCGCGAGTGAGAACGAGATAGAAAACACGAGCGAGAGAGAGAGAGAGAGAGAACACGAACGAGAGAGAGAGAGAGAGAGAGAGAGAGAGAGAGAGAGAGAGAAATCATGAACGAGAGAGAGAACATGACCGAGACAGATAACATGAGCGAGAGAGACAGAGAGAGCGAACACGCGAGAGAGTGAGAACACACGAGAGAGAGAGAACCGAGGGGGAGAGAAAGAGAGAGAAAACACACGAGAGAGAAAACACACGAGAGAGAGAACACACGAGAGAGAGAACACAAGGGAGGGAGAGAGAACACGAGGGAGAAAGAGAGAGAACACAGGGGAGAGAGAAAACACGAGGGAGAGAGAGAAAACATGAGGGAGAGAGAGAACACGAAAGAGAGCGAGAACACGAGAGAGAGAGAGAGCGCGAGAGAGAGAACACGAGAGAGAGAGAACACGAGAGAGAGACAACACGAGGGAGAGAGAGAGAACACAAGGGAGGGAGAGAGAACACGAGGGAGAGAGAGAGAGAACACAGGGGAGAGAGAGAACACGAGGGAGAGCACACGAGGGAGAGAGAGAGAGAGAACACGAGCGAGAGAGAGAGAGAGAGTGCGCAAGAGAGAGGAAGATAGAAAACACGAGCGAGAGAGAGAGAGAAATATCACGAAGGAGAGAGAGAACGTGAGCCAGACAGATAACATGAGCCAGAGAGACACAGAGTGCGAACACAGGAGAGAGAGAGAACACGAGGGAGAGAGAGAGAGAGAGAACACGAGGGAGAGAGAGAACACGAGGGAGAGAGGGAGAGAGAACATGAGGGAGAGAGAACCCGAGGGAGAGAGAGAGACAGAGAGAGACAGAGACAGAGACAGAGAAAGAGATAGAGAAAACACACAAGAGAGAGAGAACACAGGAGAGAGAGAGAGAGAACACGAGGGAGAGAGGGAGAGAGAACACGAGGGAGAGAGAGAACACGAGGGAGAGAGAGAGAGAGAGAGAACATGAGGGAGAGAGAACCCGAGGGAGAGAGAGAGACAGAGAGAGACAGAGACAGAGACAGAGAAAGAGATAGAGAAAACACACGAGAGAGAGAGAACACGAGGGAGAGAACACGAGGGAGAGAGAGAGAGAGAGAGAGAACATGAGGGAGAGGGAACCCGAGGGAGAGAGAACCCGAGGGAGAGAGAGAGAGACAGAGAGAGACAGAGACAGAGACAGAGAAAGAGAGAGAGAAAACACACGAGAGAGAGGGAACACAAGGGAGAGAGAGAACACGAGAGACAGAGAGAACACGAGACAGAGAGAACACGAGAGAGAGAGAACACGAGAGAGAGAGAGAGAGAGAACACGAGAGAGTGAGAGAGAACACGAGAGACAGACAGAACACGAGAGAGAGAGAACACGAGAGAGAGAGAACACGAGAGAGAGAGAACACGAGAGAAAGAGAGAGAGAACACGAGAGAAAGAGAGAGAGAACACGAGAGAAAGAGAGAGAGTGAGAACACGAGAGAGAGAGAAAACACGAGAGACAGAGAGAACACGAGAGAGAGAGAGAGAGAACACGAGGTAGAGAGAGAGAGAGAACACGAGGGAGGGAGGGAGAGAGAACACGAGGGAGAGAGAGACAGAGAGAGAGAGACAGAGACAGAGAGAGAGAAAACACACGAGAGAGACAACACGAGGGAGAGAGAGAGAACACAAGGGAGGGAGAGAGAACACGAGGGAGAGAGAGAGAGAGAACACAGGGGAGAGAGAGAACACGAGGGAGAGCACACGAGGGAGAGAGAGAGAGAGAACACGAGGGAGAGAGAGAGAGAGAACACGAGAGACAGACAGAACACGAGAGAGAGAGAACACGAGAGAGAGAGCGAACATGAGCAAGGGAGAGGGAGAGCGCGAGAGAACACGAGCAGGAGAGAATCAGAACAAATGAGAGAGAAAAAACAAGAGCAAGAGAGAGAGAACACGAGAGAGAGAGAGAGAGAGAGAGAGAGAGAACACGAGCGACAAAACACGAGAGAGCAAGAGCACGAGAGAGAGAACACGAGCGAGAGAGAGAGAGAGTGCGCGAGAGAGAGGAAGATAGAAAACACGAGCGAGAGAGAGAGAGAAATATCACGAAGGAGAGAGAGAACGTGAGCCAGACAGATAACATGAGCCAGAGAGACACAGAGTGCGAACACAGGAGAGAGAGAGAACACGAGGGAGGGAGAGAGAGAGAGAACACGAGGGAGAGAGGGAGAGAGAGAACACGAGGGAGAGAGGGAGAGAGAACACGAGGGAGAGAGAGAACACGAGGGAGGGAGAGAGAGAGAGAGAGAGAGAACATGAGGGAGAGAGAACCCGAGGGAGAGAGAGAGACAGAGAGAGACAGAGACCGAGACAGAGAAAGAGATAGAGAAAACACACGAGAGAGAGAGAACACGAGGGAGAGAACACGAGGGAGAGAGAGAGAGAGAGAGAGAACATGAGGGAGAGGGAACCCGAGGGAGAGAGAACCCGAGGGAGAGAGAGAGACAGAGAGAGACAGAGACAGAGACAGAGAAAGAGAGAGAGAAAACACACGAGAGAGAGGGAACACAAGGGAGAGAGAGAACACGAGAGACAGAGAGAACACGAGACAGAGAGAACACGAGAGAGAGAGAACACGAGAGAGAGAGAGAGAGAGAACACGAGAGAGTGAGAGAGAACACGAGAGACAGACAGAACACGAGAGAGAGAGAACACGAGAGAGAGAGAACACGAGAGAGAGAGAACACAAGAGAAAGAGAGAGAGAACACGAGAGAAAGAGAGAGAGTGAGAACACGAGAGAGAGAGAAAACACGAGAGACAGAGAGAACACGAGAGAGAGAGAGAGAGAGAGAACACGAGGTAGAGAGAGAGAGAGAACACGAGGGAGAGAGGGAGAGAGAACACGAGGGAGAGAGAGACAGAGAGAGAGAGACAGAGACAGAGACAGAGAGAGAGAAAACACACGAGAGAGACAACACAAGGGAGAGAGAGAGAACACAAGGGAGGGAGAGAGAACACGAGGGAGAGAGAGAGAGAACACAGGGGAGAGAGGGAGAGAGAACACGAGGGAGAGAGGGAGAGAGAACACGAGGGAGAGAGAGAGAGAACACGAGGGAGAGAGAGACAGAGAGAGAGAGAGAGAGACAGACAGAAAACACACGAGAGAGAGAGAACACGAGGGAGAAAGAGAGAACACAAGGGAGAGAGATAGAACACGAGGGAGAGAGAGAACACGAAAGAGAAAGAGAACACGAAAGAGAGAGAGAACACGAGAGAGAGAGAGAGAACACGAGGAAGACAGAGAGAACACGAAAGAGAGCGAGAACACGAGAGAGAGAGAGAGAGAGAGAGAGAACACGAGAGAGAGAGAACATGAGAGAGAGACAGAGAGAGAGAACACGAGGGAGAGAGGCAGGGAGAACACGAGGGAGAGAGGGAGAGAGAACACGAGGGATAGAGAACATGAGGCAGAGAGAGAGAACACGAGAGAGAGAGGGAGAGACAGCAAGAGAGAGCGAGAGAACACGAGCGAGAGAGAGAGCGAGAACACGAGAGAGAGAGAACATGAGAGACAGAGAGAGAACACGAGGGAGAGAACACGAGGGAGAGAGAGGGAGAGAACACGAGGGAGAGAGGGAGAGAGAACACGAGGGAGAGAGGGAGAGAGAACACGAGGGAGAGAGAGAGAACACGAGGGAGAGAGAGAACACGAAAGAGAGAGAGAACACGAGAGAGAGAGAGAAAACACGAGGAAGAGAGAGAGAACACGAGGGAGAGAGAGAACACGAAAGAGAGAGAGAACACGAGAGAGAGAGAGAAAACACGAGGAAGAGAGAGAGAACACGAGGGAGAGAGAGAGAGAGCGAGAACACGAGAGACAGAGAGGACACGGGAGACAGAACATGAGAGAGAGAGAGAGAGAGAGAGAACACGAGGGAGAGAGAACACCAAGGAAAGAGAGAGAGAACACGAGGGAGAGACAGAGACAGAGACAGAGACTGAGAAAAAACACGAGAGAGAGAGAACACGAGGGAGAGAGAGAGAGAACACAGGGGAGAGAGAGAACACGAGAGAGAGAGCGAGAACACGAGAGACAGACAGAACACGAGAGAGAGAACATGAGAGAGAGAGAGAACACAAGGGAGAAAACACGAGGGAGAGAGGGAGAGAGAACACGAGGGAGAGAGAGACAGAGAGAGAGAGACAGAGACAGAGAGAGAGAAAACACACGAGAGAGAGAACACGAGGGAGAGAGAGAGAACACAAGGGAGAGAGAGAGAGAAAACACAGGGGAGAGAGAGAACACGAGGGAGAGAGTGAAAACACACGAGAGAGCGAGAACACGAGGGAGAGAGGGAGAGAGAACACGAGCGACAAAACACGAGAGAGCAAGAGCACGAGAGAGAGAACACGAGCGAGAGAGAGAGAGAGAGTGCGCGAGAGAGAGGAAGATAGAAAACACGAGCGAGAGAGAGAGAGAAATATCACGAAGGAGAGAGAGAACGTGAGCCAGACAGATAACATGAGCCAGAGAGACACAGAGACCGAACACACGAGAGAGTGAGAACACAGGAGAGAGAGAGAACACGAGGGAGAGAGAGAGAGAGAGAATACGAGGGAGAGAGGGAGAGAGAGAACACGAGGGAGAGAGGGAGAGAGAACACGAGGGATAGAGAACATGAGGCAGAGAGAGAGAACACGAGAGAGAGAGCGAGCGAGAGGGAGAGACAGCAAGAGAGAGCGAGAGAACACGAGCGATAGAGAGAGCGAGAACACGAGAGAGAGAGAGAACATGAGAGACAGAGAGAGAACACGAGGGAGAGAACACGAGGGAGAGAGAGGGAGAGAACACGAGGGAGAGAGGGAGAGAGAACACGAGGGAGAGAGAGAGAACACGAGGGAGAGAGAGAGAACACGAGGGAGAGAGAGAACACGAAAGAGAGAGAGAAAACACGAGGAAGAGAGAGAGAACATGAGGGAGAGGGAGAGAGTGAACACGAGAGAGAGAGAGAGAGCGAGAACACGAGAGACAGAGAGGACACGGGAGACAGAACATGAGAGAGAGAGAGAGAGAACACGAGGTCGAGAACACGATGGAGAGAGAGAGAGAGAACACGAGGGAGAGAGAACACCAAGGAAAGAGAGAGAGAACACGAGGGAGAGACAGAGACAGAGACAGAGACAGAGAAAAAAACACGAGAGAGAGAGAACACGAGGGAGAGAGAGAGAACACAAGGGAGGGAGAGAGAACACGAGGAAGAGAGAGAGAGAACACAGGGGAGAGAGAGAACACGAGGGAGAGAGAGAAAACATGAGGGAGAGAGAGAACACGAAAGAGAGAGAGAACACGAGAGAGAGAGAGCGAGAACACGAGAGAGAGAGAGAACACGAGAGACAGAGAGAACACGAGAGAGAGAACATGAGAGAGAGAGAGAACACGAGGGATAGAACACGAGGGAGAGAGAGACAGAGAGAGAGAGACAGAGACAGAGACAGAGAGAGAGAAAACACACGAGAGAGAGAACACGAGGGAGAGAGAGAGAACACAAAGGAGAGAGAGAGAGAACACAGGGGAGAGAGAGAACACGAGGGAGAGAGTGAAAACACACGAGAGAGCGAGAACACGAGGGAGAGAGGGAGAGAGAACACGAGGGAGAGAGGGAGAGAGAACACGAGGGATAGAGAACATGAGGCAGAGAGAGAGAGCGAGCGAGAGGGAGAGTGAGCAAGAGAGAGCGAGAGAACACGAGCGAGAGAGCGAGCAAGAACACGAGAGAGAGAGAACATGAGGGACAGAGAGAGAGAGAACACGAGGGAGAGCACACGAGGGAGAGAGAGAGAGAGAACACGAGGGAGAGAGAGACAGAGAGAGAGAGAGACAGAGAGAAAACACACGAGAGAGAGAGAACACGAGGGACAAAGAGAGAACACGAGGGAGAGAGAGAGAACACGAGGGAGAGAGAGAACACGAAAGAGAGAGAGAACACGAGGGAGAAAGAGAGAACACGAGATAGAGAGAGAGAACACGAGGAAGAGAGAGTGAACACGAGAGAGAGAGAGCGAGAACACGAGAGAGAGAGAGCGAGAACACGAGAGAGAGAGAGACAGAGAGAGAGAGAGACAGAGAGAAAACACACGAGAGAGAGAGAACACGAGGGACAAAGAGAGAACACGAGGGAGAGAGAGAGAACACGAGGGAGAAAGAGAACACGAAAGAGAGAGAGAACACGAGGGAGAAAGAGAGAACACGAGATAGAGAGAGAGAACACGAGGAAGAGAGAGTGAACACGAGAGAGAGAGAGCGAGAACACGAGAGAGAGAGAGCGAGAACACGAGAGAGAGAGAGCGAGAACACGAGAGAGAGAGAGAACACGAGGGAGAGGGAGAGAGCACAAGGGAGGGAGAGAGAACACGAGGGAGAGAGAGGGAGAACACAGGGGAGAGAGAGAATACGAGGGAGAGAGAGAAAACATGAGGGAGAGAGAGAACACGAAAGAGAGAGAGAACACGAGAGAGAGAGAGCGAGAACACGAGAGAGAGAGAGAACACGAGAGACAGAGAGAACACGAGAGAGAGAACATGAGAGAGAGAGAGAGAGAGAGAGAGAACACGAGGGAGAGAACACGATGGAGAGAGAGAGAGAGAGAACACACGAGAGAGAGAGAGAACATGAGGGACAGAGAGAAAACACAAGGGAGAGAGAGAGAGAACACAGGGGAGAGAGAGAGAGAATGAGAACACGAGAGAGAGAGAACACAAGGGAGAGAAAGAGAGAACACGAGAAAGAGAGAGAGGACAGGAGGGAGAGAGAGAGAGAGAGAGAGAGAGAGAATACGAGAGAGAGAACATGAGGGAGAGAGAGAACACGAGAAGAGATAGAGAACACGAGCGAGAGAGAGAGAACATGAGGGAGAGAGAGACAGAGAGAGAGAGAGAGACAGAGAGAGAGAGAGACAGAGAGAGAGAAAGAGAGAAAACACACGAGAGAGAGAGAACACGAGAGAGAGAGAGAACATGAGAGAGAGAGAGAACACGAGGGAGCGAGAGAATGTGAAGGAGAGAGAGAGAACGCGAGGGAGAGAGAACATGAGGCGGAGAGAGAGAGAGAGAACACGAGAAAGAGTGAGCGAGCGAGCGAGGGGGAGAGAGAGCAAGAGAGAGCGAGAGAACACGAGCGAGAGAGAGAGAGTGAAAGAGAACACGAGCGAGAGAGAGAGAGCACGAGAGAGAGAGCGAACATGAGCGAGGGAGAGGGAGAGCGCGACAGAACACGAGCAGGAGAGAGACAGAACAAACAAGAGAGAGAAAACACGAGCGAGAGAGGGAGAGAACACGAGCGAGAAAACACGAAAGAGCAAGAGCACGAGAGAGAGAACACGAGTGAGAGAGAGAGAGAAAGAACACGAGCGAGCGAGAGCACGAGAGAGAGAACACTAACAAGAGAGAGAGAACACGAGCGAGCGAGCGAGAGCGAGAGCGAACACAAGCGAGAGAGTGCGCGAGAGAGAGCGAGATAGAAAACACGAGCGAGAGAGTGAGAGAGAGAACACGAGCGAGAGAGAGAGAGAAATATCACGAACGAGAGAGAGAACATGAGCGAGACAGATAACATGAGCGAGAGAGACAGAGACAGCGAACACACGAGAGAGTGATAACACACGAGAGAGAGAGAACATGAGGGAGAGAGAGAGAGAGAGAGAGAACATGAGCGAGAGAGAGAGAACATGAGCAAGAGAGAGAGAACACGAGGGATAGAGAACACGAGGGAGAAAGAGAGAGAGAACACGAGGGAGAGAGAACACGAGGGAGAGAACACGAGGGAGAGAACACGAGGGAGAGAACACAAGGGAGAGAAAACACGAGGGAGAGAGAACACGAGGGAGGGAGAACACGAGGGAGGGAGAACACGAGAGAGGGGGAGAGACACGAGTGCGGGGGAGAGACACGAGTGAGGGGGAGAGAACACGAGGGAGAAAGAGAGAGAGAACACGAGGTAGAGAGAGAGAGAACACGAGGGAGAGAGAACACGAGGGAGAGAGAACACGAGGGAGAGAGAACACGAGGGAGAGAGAACACGAGGGAGAGAACACGAGGGAGAGAACACGAGGGAGAGAGCGAGAGAGAGCGAGAGAGAGAGAGAGAGAGAACACGAGGGAGAGAGATAGAGAGAGAGAGTGAGCAGGAGAACACGAGTGAGAGAGAGAGAGAAATATCACGAACGAGAGAGAAAACATGAGCGAGACAGATAACATGAGCGAGAGAGACAGAGAGAGCGAACACACGAGAGAGTGAGAACACACGAGAGAGAGAGAGAACACGAGGGACAGAGAGAGAGAGAACATGAGCAAGAGAGAGAGAACACGAGGGAGAGAACATGAGAGAGAGAGAACACGAGAGCGAGAGACAGAGAGAGAGAAAACACACAACAGAGAACACATGAGAGAGAGAACACGAGAGAGAGTGACAACACGAAAGATAGAATGAGAACACGAGCGAGAGTGTGCGAGAGAGAGTGAGGGAGAGAACACAAGCGAGAGAGACAGATAACATGAGCGAGAGAGAGAGAGAGAGAGAGATAACTCACGAAAGAGAGCGAACGCACGAGAGAGTGAGAACACACGAGAGAGAGAGAATAAGAACATGAGAGAGAACACGAGAGAGAGAGAACATAAGGGAGAAAAGACGCGAGAGAGAGAACACGCGAGAGAGAGAACACGCGAGAGAGAGAACACGCGAGAGAGAGAGAACACGCGAGAGAGAGAACACGCGAGAGAGAGAACACGCGAGAGAGAGAACACGCGAGAGAGAGAGAACACGCGAGAGAGAGAGAGAACGCTAGGAAGAGAGAGAGAACACGATGGAGAGAGAGAGAACGCGAGGGAGAGAGAACACGAGTCGGAGAGAGAGAGAGAACACGAGAGAGAGAGCGAGCGAGAGGGAGAGAGAGCAAGAGAGAGAGCGAGAGAACACGAGCGAGAGAGAGAACACGAGGGAGAGAACACGAGGGAGAGAGAGGGAGAGAACATGAGGGAGACAGAGAGAGAGAACACGAGGGTGAGAGAGACAGAGAGAGACAAAACACACAAGAGAGAGAGAACACGAGAGAGAGAGAGAACATGAGAGAGAGAGAGAGAGAACACGAGGGAGAGAGAGAGAGAGAGAACACGAGGGAGAGAGAGAGAACACGAGGGGGAGAGAGAGAACACGAGCGGGAGAGAGAGAGAAAACATGAGGCAGAGAGAGAACACGAGAGAGAGAGAGAGAGAACACGAGAGAGAGAGAGAGAGAAAACACACAAGGGAGTACACACGAAAGAAAGAATATGAGAGAGAGTGAGAAAACGAAAGATAGAATGAGAACACGAGCGAGAGAGAGAGTGCGCGAGAGAGAGTGAGGGAGAGAATACGAGCGAGAGACAGATAACATGAGTGAGAGAGAGAGAGAGAGAGAGAGAGAGAGACAACTCACGAGAGAGAGCGAACGCACGAGAGAGTGAGAACACACGAGAGAGAGAATGAGAACACGAGAGAGAGAGAACACAAGCGAGAGAGAGAACAAAAGGAAGGGGGAGAGAGAGAACAAAAGGGAGAGAGAGAGAGAACACAAGAAAGAGAGAGAGAACAGGAGGGAGAGAGAGAGAGAGAGAGAGAGAGAAAATACGAGAGAGAGAACATGAGAGAGAGAGAACATGAGGGAGAGAGAGAGAACACGAGGGAGAGAGAGAGAGAGACAAAGAGATAGAAAACACACGAGAGAGAGAGAACACGAGGGAGAGAGAGAGAACACAAGGGAGTGAGAGAGAACACAAGGGAGAGAGAGAGAACACGAGGGAGAGAGAGAGAACACAGGGGAGTGAGAGAACACGAGGAAGAGAGAGAAAACATGAGGGAGAGAGAGAACACGAAAGAGAGAGAGAACACGAGAGAGAGAGAGAGAACACGAGAGAGAGAGAGAGAGAGAGAGACAGTGAGGGAGAGAACACTAGCGAGAGACAGATAACATGAGCGAGAGAGAGAGACAACTCACGAGAGAGAGCGAATGCACGAGGGAGTGAGAAAATACGAGAGAGAGAGAATGAGAATACGAGAGAGAGAGAGAACACAAGGGAGAGAGAGAACACAAATGAGAGAGAGAGAGAGAGAAAGAAAGAAAGAGAGAGTACACGAGAGAGAGAGCAAGAACACGAGAGAGAGAGACAGAGAGAGAGCGAGAACACGAGAGAGAGCGAGAACACGAGAGAGAGAGAACACGAAGGAGAGAACACGAGGGAGAGAACACGAGGGAGAGAGAACCCGAGGGTGGGAGAGAGAGAACACGAGGGAGAGAGAGACAGAGTGAGACAGAGACTGAGACAGAGAGAGAGAAAACACACGAGAGAGAGGGAACACGAGGGAGAGAGAGAGAACACGAGGGAGAGAGAGAGAAAACATGAGGGAGAGAGAGAACCCGAAAGAGAGAGAGAACACGAGAGAGAGAGAGAGAGAGAGAGAGAGAGAGAGAGAGAGAGAGAGAAAACACACGAGAGAGAGAGAACACGAGGAAGAGAGAGAGAACACGAGGGAGAAGGAGAGAGAGAGAACACGAGAGAGAGAGAGAGAGAGCGAGAACACGACAGAGATAGAGAGCGAGAACACGAGAGAGAGAGAACACTAGAGACAGAGAGAAAGCGAGAGAGAGCGAACACGAGAGAGAGAGAGAACACGAGGGAGAGAACACGAGGGAGAGAGAGAGAGAGAACACGAGGGAGAGAGAGGGAGAGAACACGAGGGAGACAGAGAGAGAGAACACGAGGGTGAGAGAGACAGAGAGAGACAAAACACACAAGAGAGAGAGAACACGAGAGAGAGAGAGAACACGAGAGAGAGAGAGAACACGAGAGAGAGAGAGAACACGAGAGACAGAGAGAACACGAGAGAGAGAGAACACGAGAGAGAGAGAACACGAGAGAGAGAGAACACGAGAGAGAGAGAACACGAGAGAGAGAGAACACGAGAGAGAGAGAGAGAACACGAGGGAGAGAGGGAGAGAGGGAGAGAGAGAACACGAGGGAGAGAGAGAGAACACGAGGGGGAGAGAGAGAACACGAGCGGGAGAGAGAGAGAAAACATGAGGCAGAGAGAGAACACGAGAGAGAGAGAGAGAGAGAACACGAGAGAGAGAGAGAGAGAGAGAAAACACACAAGGGAGTACACACGAAAGAAAGAATATGAGAGCGAGTGAGAAAACGAAAGATAGAATGAGAACACGAGCGAGAGAGAGAGAGAACACGAGGGAGAGAGAGACAGAGTGAGACAGAGACTGAGACAGAGAGAGAGAAAACACACGAGAGAGAGGGACCACGAGGGAGAGAGAGAGAAAACATGAGGGAGAGAGAGAACACGAAAGAGAGAGAGAACACGAGAGAGAGAGAGAGAGAGAGAGAGAGAGAGAGAGAGAAAACACACGAGAGAGAGAGAACATGAGGAAGAGAGAGAGAACACGTGGGAGAGGGAGAGAGAGAGAACACGAGAGAGAGAGAGAGAGCGAGAACACGACAGAGATAGAGAGCGAGAACACGAGAGAGAGAGAACTCTAGAGACAGAGAGAAAACGAGAGAGAGCGAACACGAGAGAGAGAGAGAACACGAGGGAGAGAACACGAGGGAGAGAGAGAGAGAGAACACGAGGGAGAGAGGGAGAGAGAACACGAGGGAGAGAGAGAGAGAACACGAGGGAGAGAGAGACAGAGAGAAAATACAGGAGAGAGAGAGAACACTAGAGACAGAGAGAAAACGAGAGTGAGAGAACACGAGAGAGAGAGAACACGAGGGAGAGAACACGAGGGAGAGAGAGAGAGAGAACACGAGGGAGAGAGGGAGAGAGAACACGAGGGAGAGAGAGAGAGAACACGAGGGAGAGAGAGACAGAGAGAAAATACACGAGAGAGAGAGAACACGAGGGAGAGAGAGACTGAGAGAGACAGAGACAGAGACAGAGAGAGAGAAAACACACGAGAGAGTGAGGACACGAGGGAGAGAGAGAACACGAGGGAGAGAGAGAGAACACGAGGGAGAGAGAGAGAGAACACAGGTGAGAGAGAGAACATGAGGGAGAGGGAGAAAACATGAGGGAGAGAGAGAACACGAAAGAGAGAGAGAACACGAGAGAGAGAGAGAGAAAACACACGAGAGAGAGAGAACACGAGGAAGGGAGAGAGAACACGAGGGAGAGAGAGAGAGAGAGCGAGAACACGAGAGAGAGAGAGAGCGAGAACACGAGAGAGAGAACACGAGGGAGAGAGAGAGAGAGAACACGAGGGAGAGAGGGAGATAGAACAAGAGGGAGAGAGAGAGAGAACATGAGGGAGAGAGAGACAGAGAGAGAGACAGAGTGACAGAGGAGAACACGAGAGAAAGAGAACACGAGGGAGAGAGAGAGAGAGAGAGAGAGAACACGAGGGAGAGAGAACCCGAGGGAGAGAGAGAGAGAGAGAGACAGAGAGAGAAAACACACGAGAGAGAGAGAGAACACGGGGGAGAGAGAGAGAACACGAGGGAGAGAGAGAGAGAGAGAGAGAGAGAGAGAACATGAGAGAAAGAGAGAGAGAGAGAAAACACACAAGGGAGAACACACGAGAGAAAGAACACGAGAGAGAGTGAGAACACGAAAGATAGAATGAGAACACGAGCGAGAGAGAGAGTGCGCGAGAGACAGTGAGGGAGAGAACACGAGCGAGAGACAGATAACATAAGTGAGAGAGAGACAGAGAGAGAGACAACTCACGAGAGAGAGCGAACGCACGAGAGAGTGAGAACACACGAGAGAGAGAGAGAATGAGAACACGAGAGAGAGAGAGAACACAAGGGAGAGAGAGAGAGAGAGAGAGAGAAAACACACGAGAGAGAGAGAGAACACGGTAGAGAGAGAACACACCAGAGAGAGAGAACACGAGAGAGAGAGAGAACACGTGAGAGAGAGAGAACACGTGAGAGAGAGAACACGAGGGAGCAAGAGAGAACACGAGGGAGAGAGAGAGAACACGAGGGAGAGAGAGAGAATGCGAGGGAGAGAGAGAGAATGCGAGGGAGAGAGAGAGAACGCGAGGGAGAGAGAACATGAGGCAGAGAGAGAGAGTGAGCGAGAGAACACGAGTGAGAGAGAGAGAGAGAGAGAAATATCACAAACGAGAGAGAGAACATGAGCGAGACAGATAACATGAGCGAGAGAGAAAGAGAAAGCGAACACACGAGAGAGTGAGAACACACGAGAGAGAGAGAACATGAGCAAGAGAGAGAGAACATGAGGGAGAGAGAACACAAGAGAGAGAGAGAGAGAGAACACGAGGGAGAGAGAACACGAGGGAGAGAACGCGAGGGAGAGAACGCGAGGGAGAGAACACGATGGAGAGAAAACACGAGGGAGAGAGAGAGAGAACACGAGACAGAGAGAGACAGAGAGAGAGAGAGAGAGAGAAACGCACGAGAGAGAGAACACGAGGGAGAGAGAGAGAGAACATGAGCAAGAGAGAGAGAACATGAGGGAGAGAGAACACAAGAGAGAGAGAGAGAGAACACGAGGGAGAGAGAACACGAGGGAGAGAACGCGAGGGAGAGAACACGAGGGAGAGAACACGATGGTGAGAAAACACGAGGGAGAGAGAGAGAGAACACGAGAGAGATAGAGACAGAGAGAGACAGACAGAGAGAGAGAGAGAGAAAGAAACACACGAGAGAGAGAACACGACGGAGAGAACACGAGGGAGAAAGAGAGAGAGAGAGAGAAAACATGAGGGAGCGAGAGAACACGAGAGAGAGAGACAGAGAGAGAGAGAAAACACACAAGAGAGAACACACGAGAGAGAACACACGAGAGAGAGAACACGAGAGAGAGAACACGAGAGAGAGAACACGAGAGAGAGAACACGAGAGAGTGAGAACACAAAAGAATGAGAACACGAGCGAGAGAGAGAGAGTGCGCGAGAGAGTGCGCGAGAGAGAGTGAGGGAGAGAACACGAGCGAGACAGATAACATGAGCGAGAGAGAGAGAGACAACTCACGAGAGAGAGCGAACGCACGAGAGAGTGAGAACACATGAGAGAGAGAATGAGAACACGAGAGAGAGAGAGAACACGAGAGAGAGAGAGAACACGAGAGAGAGAACACAAGAGAGAGAGAACACAAGAGAGAGAGAACACAAGAACACGAGAGAGAACATGAGGGAGAGAACACGAGGGAGAGAGAGAGTACACGAGGGAGAGAGAGTGAGAGAAGGACAGAGAGAGAGAGAGAGAGAGAGAGAGAGAGAGAGAGAAAAACACACGAGAGAGAGAGAACACGAGGGAGAGAACACGAGAGAGAGTGACAACACGAAAGATAGAATGAGAACACTAGCGAGAGTGCGCGAGAGAGAGTGAGGGAGAGAACACAAGCGAGAGAGACAGATAACATGAGCGAGAGAGAGAGAGAGCGACAACTCACGAGAGAGAGCGAACGCACGAGAGAGTGAGAACACACGAGAGAGAGAGAATAAGAACATGAGAGAGAGAGAAGATTAGTGAGAGAACACGAGGGAGAAAGAGAGAACACGAGGGAGAGAGAGAGAGAACACATGAGAGAGAAAACACGCGAGAGAGAGAACACGCGAGAGAGAGTGAACACAAGGGAGAGAGAGATCACGAGGGAGAGAGCGAACACGAGGGAGAGAGCGAACGCGAGGGAGAGAGAGAACGGGAGGGAGAGAGAGAACGGGAGGGAGAGAGAGAGAACGGGAGGGAGAGAGAGAGAACGGGAGGGAGAGAGAGAGAACGGGAGGGAGAGAGAGAGAACGGGAGGGAGAGAGAGAACGCGAGCGAGAGAGAGAACGCGAGCGAGAGAGAACGCTAGGAAGAGAGACAGAACGCGAGGGAGAGAGAGAGAACGTGAGGGAGAGAGAGAGAACGTGAGGGAGAGAGAAAACGAGTCGCAGAGAGCGAGAGAGAGAGCGAGCGAGAGGGAGAGAGAGCAAGAGAGAGAGCGAGAGAACACGAGCGAGAGAACACGAGCGAGCGAGAGAGAGAGTGCGCAAGCGAGAGAGAACATGAGCAAGACAGAGAGAGAGTGAGAGAGAACACAAGCGAGAGAGAGAGAGAGAGCGCGAGAGAGAGAGCGCGAGAGAGAGCGAACATGAGCAAGGGAGAGGGAGAGCGCAAGAGAACACGAGCAGGAGAGAATCAGAACAAATGAGAGAGAGAAAACACGAGCAAGAGAGAGAGAACACGAGAGAGAGAGAGAACACGAGCGAGAGAGAGAGTGGGCGAGAGAGAGCACGCGCTAGAGACAGAGAGAGAGTGAGCGAACACGAGCTAGAGAGAGAACGTGAGAGAGAGAGAGAGCGAACATGAGCAAGGGAGAGGGAGAGCGTGAGAGAACACGAGCAGGAGAGATACAGAACAAATGAGAGAGAGAAAACACGAGCAAGAGAGAGAGAACACGAGAGAGAGAGAGAGAGAGAACACGAGCGAGAGAGAGAGAGAACACGAGCGAGCGAGAGCAAGAGCGAACACGAGCGAGAGAGTGCGCGAGAGAGAGCGAGATAGAAAACACGAGCGAGAGAGAAGGAGAAATATCACGAACGAGAGAGAGCACATGAGCGAGACAGATAACATGAGCGAGAAAGACAGAGAGAGCGAACACACGAGAGAGTGAGAACACACGAGAGAGAGAGAACACGAGGGAGAGAGAGAGAGAGAGAAAACATGAGCAAGAGAGAGAGAACACAAGGGAGAGAGAACACGAGAGAGAGAGAACACCAGGGAGAGAGAACACCAGGGAGAGAGAGAGAGAGAACACGAGGGACAGAGAGACAGAGAGAGAGACCTAGAGAGAGAGAGAGAGAAAACACACGAGAGAGAAAACACACGAGAGAGAAAACACACGAGAGAGAAAACACGAGGGAGAGAGAGAGAGAACACGAGAGAGAGAGAGAGAGAGAGAGAGAGAGAAAACACACAAGGGAGAACACACGAGAGAAAGAACACGAGACAGAGTGAGAACACGAAAGATAGAATGAGAACACGAGCGAGAGAGAGAGTGCGCGAGAGAGAGTGAGGGAGAGAACACGAGCGAGAGACAGATAACATGAGCGAGAGAGAGAGACAACTCACGAGAGAGCGCGAACGCACGAGAGAGTGAGAACACACGAGAGAGAGAGAATGAGAATACAAGATACGAGATAGAGAACACGAGGAAGAGATAGAGAACACGAGGGAGAGAGAGAGAACATGAGGGAGAGAGAGAGAACATGAGGGAGAGAGAGACAGAGAGAGAGAGAGAGAGAGAGAGAGCGAAAACACACAAGAGAGAGAGAACACGAGAGAGAGAGAACACGAGGGAGTGAGAGAGCATGAAGGAGAGAGAGAGAACGCGAGGGAGAGAGAACCTGAGGTGGAGAGAGAGAGAGAGAACACGAGAGAGAGAGAGCGAGCAAGAGGGAGAGAGAGCAAGAGAGAGAGCGAGAGAACACGAGCGAGAGAGAGAGAGAGAGAGAGTGTGCGCGAGAGAGAGAACATGAGCGAGAGAGATAGAGAGTGAGAGAGAATACGAGCGAGAGAGCGAGCGCGAGAGAGAGCGAACATGAGCGAGGGAGAGGGAGAGCGCGAGAGAACTCGAGCAGGAGAGAGACAGAACAGAGAGAGAAAACACAAGCGAGAGAGGGAGAGAACACGAGCGAGAAAACACGAGAGAGCAAGAGCACGAGAGAGAGAAGACGAGTGAGAGAGAGAGAGAGAGAACACGAGCGAGCGAGCGAGAGCGAGAACGAACACGTGCGAGAGAGTGCGCGAGAGTGCGCGAGAGAGAAAACTTGGGCGAGAGAGAGAGATATCACGAACGAGAGAGAGAACATGAGCGAGACAGATAACATGAGTGAGAGAGACAGAGAGAGTGAACACACGAGACAGTGAGAACACACGAGAGAGAACACGAGGGAGAGAGAAAACACGAGGGAGAGAGAGAGAGAGAACATGAGCAAGAGAGAGAGAACACGAGGGAGAGAGAACACGAGGGAGAGAGAACACGAGGGAGAGAGAACACGAGAGAGAGAGAACACGAGAAAGAGAGAACACGAGAGAGAGAGAACACGAGAGAGAGAGAACACGAGGGAGAGAGAGAGAGAACGCGAGGGAGAGAGAGAAAGAACGCGAGGGAGAGAGAACATGAGGCAGAGAGAGAGAACACGAGAGAGAGAGAGCGAGCGAGAGGGAGAGAGAGCAAGAGAACACGAGTGAGAGAGAGAACACGAGCGAGAGAGAGTGTGTGCGAGAGACAGCACGCGCGCGAGAGAGAGAGCGATCACGAGCGAGAGAGAGAGCGAACATGAGCATGGGAGAGGGAGAGCGCGAGAGAACACGAGCAGGAGAGAATCAGAACAAACGAGAGAGAGAAAACACAAGCAAAAGAGAGAGTACACGAGAGAGAGAGAGAACACGAGCGAGAAAACACGAGAGAGAGAACACGAGCAAGAGAGAGAACACGAGCGAGCGAGAGCGAGAGCGAACACGAGCGAGAGAGAGAGTGCGCGTGAGAGACCGAGATAGAAAACACGTGAGAGAGGGAGAGAGAGCGAGAACACGAGCGAGAGAGAGAGAGAAATATCATGAACGAGAGAGAGAACATGAGCGAGACAGATAACATGAGCGAGAGAGACAGAGAGAGCGAACACACGAGAGAGTGAGAACACACGAGAGAGAGAGAACACGAGGGAGAGAGAGAGAATATGAGCAAGAGAGAGAGAAGACGAGGGAGAGAGAACACAAGGGAGAGAGACAGAGAGAACAGAAGGGAGAGAACATGAGGGAGAGAACACGAGGGAGAACACGAGGCACAGAGAACACGAGGGAGAGAGAACACGAGGGATGGGGAGAGAACACGAGGGAGGGGGAGAGAACACGAGTGAGGGGGAGAGAACACGAGGGAGAAAGAGAGAGAAAACACAAGGGAGAGAGAGAGAGAACACGAGGGAGAGAGAACATGAGAGAGAGAACACGAGGGAGAGAGAGAGAGAGAGAAAATGAACACGAGGGAGAGAGAGAGAGAAAACACGAGAGACAGAGACAGAGACAGAGAGAAACACACGAGAGAGAGAGAACACGAGGGAGAGAGACAACACGCCGGAGAGAACACGAGGGAGAGAGAAAACATGAGGGAGAGAGAGAACACGAGAGCGAGAGAGACACAGAGAGAGAGAGAGAGAACACACGAGAGAGAGAACACGAGAGAGTGAGAACACGAAAGAATGAGAACACGAGCGAGAGAGAGAGTGCGCGAGAGAGAGTGAGGGAGAGAACACGAGAGAGACAGATAAAATGAACGAGAGAGACAACTCACGAGAGAGCGAACGCACGAGAGAATGAGAACACACGAGAGAGAGAATGAGAACACAAGAGAGAGAGAACACGAGAGAGAGAGAACACGAGCGGGAAAACACGAGGGAGCAAGAGCACGAGAGAGAGAACACGAGCGAGAGAGAGACAACACGAGCAAGAGAGAGAGAACACGAGCGAGCGAGTGCGAGAGCGAAAACGAGCGAGAGAGAGAGTGCGCGAGAGAGAGCGAGATAGAAAACACGAGCGAGAGAGAGAGAGAGAGAGAGAACACGAGCGAGAGAGAGAGAAATATCACGAACGAGAGAGAGAACATGAGCGAGACAGATAACATGAGCGAGAGAGAAAGAGAGAGCGAACACACTAGAGAGTGAGAACACACGAGAGAGAGAGAGAGAACACGAGGGACAGAGAGAGAGAGAACATGAGCGAGAGAGAGAGAACATGAGCAAGAGAGAGAGAACACGAGGGAGAGAGAACACGAGGGAGAAAGAGAGAACACAAGGAAGAGAGAGAGAGAACTCGAGGGAGAGAGAACACGAGGGAGAGAACACGAGGGAGAGAACATGAGGGAGAGAACACGAGGGAGTGAAAACACGAGGGAGAGAGAACACGAGGGAGGGAGAACACAAGAGAGGGGGAGAGAACACGAGGGGGGGGAGAGAACAAGAGGGAGAGAGAGAGAGAACACGAGTGAGAGAGAGAGAGAAAGAAATATCACGAACGAGAGAGAGAACATGAGCGAGACAGATAACATGAACGAGAGAAACAGAGAGAGCGAACACACGAGAGAGTGAGAAAACACGAGAGAGAGAGAATATGAGGGCGAGAGAGAGAACATGAGCAAGAGAGAGAGAACACGAGGGAGAAAGAACACGAGGAAGAGAGAAGAAGAGGGAGAAAGAGAGAGAGAACACAAGGGAGAGAGAGAGAGAACACGAGGGAGAGAGAACACGAGGGAGAGAGAGAGAACACGAGGGAGAGAGAACACGAGGGAGAGAACACGAGGGAGTGAAAACACGAGTGAGAGAGAGAACACGAGTGAGAGAGAGAGAACACGAGAGAGAGAGAGAGAGAGAGAGAGAGAAAATGAACACGAGGGAGAGAGAGAGAGAGAAACGAGAGAGACAGAGACAGAGAGAAAGAGAGAGACAGAGACAGAGAGAAACACACGAGGGAGAGAGAGAACACGACGGAGAGAACACGAGGAAGAGAGAGAGAGAGAGAGAGAGAGAGAGAGAACACGAGAGCGAGAGAGACAGAGAGAGAGAGAGAGAAAACACATGAGAGAGAACACACGAGAGAGAACACGAGAGAATGAGAACACGAAAGAATGAGAACACGAGCGAGAGAGAGAGCGCGCGAGAGAGAGTGAGGGAGAGAACACGAGCGAGATAGAGACAGAGATAGAGAGAGAGAGAGACAGAGACAGAGACAGAGACAGAGAGAGAGAAACACACGAGAGAGAGAACACGAGGGAGAGAGAGAACACGACGGAGAGAACACGAGGGAGAGAGAAAGAGAACACGAGGGAGAGAACACGAGGGAGAGAGAACACGAGGGAGAGAGAACACGAGGGAGAGAGAACACGAGGGAGGGAGAACACGAGGGAGGAGGAGAGAACACGAGTGAGGGGGAGAGAACACGAGGGAGAGAGAGAGAGAAAGCGAGATAGAGAAAATGAACACGAGGGAGAGAGAGAGAGAGAACACGAGAGAGATAGAGACAGAGAGAGAGAGACAGAGACAGAGACAGAGAGAGAGAAACACACGAGAGAGTAAACATGAGGGAGAGAGAGAACACGAGAGCAGAGAGACAGAGAGAGAGAGAGAGAGAGAAAACACACGAGAGAGAACACACGAGAGAGAGAACACGAGAGAGTGAGAACACGAAAGAATGAGAACACGAGCGAGAGAGAGAGTGCGCGAGAGAGACAGATAACATGAGCGAGAGAGAGACAACTAACGAGAGAGAGTGAACGCACGAGAGAGTGAGAACAAACGAGAGAGAGAATGAGAACACGATGGGCAGAGAACACGAGAGAGAGAGAGAACACGAGAGAGAGAGCGAGAACAAGAGAGAGAGAGAGAACA
Organism: Chiloscyllium punctatum; assembly: GCF_047496795.1. Classification (NCBI taxonomy): domain Eukaryota; kingdom Metazoa; phylum Chordata; class Chondrichthyes; order Orectolobiformes; family Hemiscylliidae; genus Chiloscyllium; species Chiloscyllium punctatum. Next base: position 76,493 of record NW_027310269.1, read on the forward strand.
CGAGAGAGAGAGAGAACACGAGAGAGAGAGAGAACACGAGAGAGAGAACACGAGTGAGAGAGAGAGAGAACACGAGAGAGAACATGAGGGAGAGAACACGAGGGAGAGAGAGAGAACACGAGGGAGAGAGAGAGAGAGAGAGAGAGAGAGTACACGATGGAGAGAGAGAGAGAGAGAGAGACAGAGAGAGAGAGAGAGAGAGAGAGAGAGAAAACACACGAGAGAGAGAGAACACAAGGGAGAGAGAGAGAACATGAGAGAACATGAGGGAGAGAACACGAGGGAGAGAGAGAACACAAGAGAGAGAGAGACAGAGAGAGAAAACACAAGAGAGAACACACGAGAGAGAGAACACGAGAGAGAGTGAGAACACGAAAGATAGAATGAGAACACGAGCAAGAGTGCGCGAGAGAGAGTGAGGGAGAGAACACAAGCGAGAGAGACAGATAACATGAGCGAGAGAGACAGAGAGAGACAACTCATGAGAGAGAGCGAACGCACGAGAGAGTGAGAACACATGAGAGAGAGAGAATAAGAACATGAGAGAGAACACGAGAGAGAGAGAACATGAGGGAGAGAAGACGAGGGAGAGAGAGAGATAACACGCGAGAGAGATAACACGCGAGAGAGAGAACACGCGAGAGAGAGAACACGCGAGAGAGAGAACACGCGAGAGAGAGAACGCGAGGGAGAGAGAACGCGAGGGAGAGAGAGAGAGAACGCGAGGGAGAGAGAACATGAGTCGGAGAGGGAGAGAGAGAGAGAACACGAGAGAGAGAGCGGGAGCGAGAGGAAGAGAGAGCAAGAGAGAGAGCGAGAGAACACGAGCGAGAGAGAGAACACGAGCGAGCGAGAGAGAGAACATGAGCGAGCGAGAGAGAGAGTGCGCGAAAGAGAGAACATGAGCGAGCGAGAGAGAGAGTGCGCGAAAGAGAGAACATGAGCAAGACAGAGAGAGAGTGAGAGAGAGAGCGCGAGAGAGAGAGCGAACATGAGCGAGGGAGAGGGAGAGCGCGAGAGAACACGAGCAGGAGACAGAACAAACGAGAGAGACAAAACACGAGCGAGAGAGAGAGAGAGAACACGAGAGAGAGAGAGAGAAAACACACGAGAGAGAGGGAGAACACGAGGAAGAGAGAGAGAACACGAGGGAGAAAGAGAGAGAGAGAACTCGAGAGAGAGAGAGAGAGAACACGAGAGAGAGAGAGAGAGAGAGAGAGAGCGAGAACACGAGAGAGAGTGAGAACATGAGGGAGAGAGAGAGAACACGAGAGACAGAGAGAACACGAAAGACAGAGAGAACACGAGGGAGAGAACACAAGGGAGAGAGGGAGAGAGAACACGAGGGAGAGACAGAGAGAGAGACAGACAGACAGAGAGAAAACACACGAGAGAGAGAGAACACGAGCGCGAAAACACGAGAGAGCAAGAGCACGAGAGAGAGAACACGAGCGAGAGAGAGACAACACGAGCGAGAGAGAGAGAACACGAGCGAGCGAGAGCGAACACGAGCGAGAGAGAGAGAACATGAGAGAGAAAGAGAGAGAGAGCGAACACGAGGAAGAGATAAAGAACACGAGGGAGAGAGAGAGAGAACACGAGAGAGAGAGAGAGAGAGAGCGAGATCACGAGAGAGAGAGAGAACATGAGAGACAGAGAGAACATGAGAGACAGAGAGAACACGAGAGACAGAGAACACGAGAGAGAGAGAGAACACGAGGGAGAGAGAGAGAGAACACAAGGGAGAGAGGGAGAGAGAGAGACAGAGAGAGAGAGAGAGAGAGAGAGAGAGAGAGGAGAAAACACGAGAGAGAGAGAACACGAGGGAGAGAGAGAGAACACGAGGGAGAGAACACGAGGGAGAGAACACGAGGGAGAGAGAACCCGAGGGAGAGAGAACCCGAGGGAGATACAGAGAGAGAGAGAGAGAAAACACACGAGAGAGAGAGAGAACACGAGGGAGAGAGAGAGAACACGAGGGACAGAGAGAGAGAAAACATGAGGGAGAGAGAGAACACGAGAGAGTGAGGGAGAGAACACAAGCGAGAGAGACAGATAACATGAGCGAGAGAGACAGAGAGAGAGAGACAACTCACGAGAGAGAGCGAACGCACGAGAGAGTGAGAACACACGAGAGAGAGAGAATAAGAACATGAGAGAGAACACGAGAGAGAGAGAGAACATGAGGGAGAGAAGACGAGAGAGATAACACGCGAGAGAGAGAACACGTGAGAGAGAGAACACGCGAGAGAGAGAGAACGCGAGGGAGAGAGAGAGAACGCGAGGGAGAGAGAACATGAGTCGGAGAGGGAGAGAGAGAGAGAGAGAACACGAGAGAGAGAGAGAGAGCGAGACGGATAGAGAGCAAGAGAGAGAGCGAGAGAACACGAGCGAGAGAGAGAACACGAGCGAGCGAGAGAGAGAGTGCGCAAGAGAGAGAGAACATGAGCAAGACAGAGAGAGAGTGAGAGAGAACACGAGCGAGAGAGAGAGAGCGCGAGAGAGAGAGCGAACATGAGCAAAGGAGAGGGAGAGCGCGAGAGAACACGAGCAGGAGAGAGACAGAACAAACGAGAGGGACAAAACACGAGCGAGAGAGAGAGAGAGCACGAGAGAGAGAGAGAGAGAAAACACACGAGAGAGAGGGAGAACACGAGGAAGAGAGAGAGAACACGAGGGAGAAAGAGAGAGAGAGTACTCGAGAGAGAGAGAGAGAGAGAGAGAGAGAGAGAGAGAGAGAGCGCGAGAACACGAGAGAGAGAGAGAGAGCGAGAACATGAGAGAGAGAGAGCGAGAACACGAGGGAGAGAGAGAGAACATGAGAGACAGAGAGAACACGAGGGAGAGAACACAAGGGAGAGAGGGAGAGAGAACACGAGGGAGAGAGAGTGAGAGAGACAGAGACAGAGAGAGAGAAAACACACAAGAGAGAAAGAACACGAGGGAGAGAGAGAGAGAACACAGGGGTGAGAGAGAACACGAGGGAGAGAGAGAAAACATGAGGGAGAGAGAGAACACGAAAGAGAGAGAGAGAACACGAGAGAGAGAGAGAGAAAACACACGAGAGAGAGAGCGAACACGAGGAAGAGAGAGAGAACATGAGGAAGAGAGAGAGCGAGAACACGAGAGAGAGAGAGAACACGAGAGACAGAGAGAACACGAGAGACAGAGAACACGAGAGACAGAGAGAGCGAGAACACGAGAGAGACAGAGAGCGAGAACACGAGAGAGAGAGAGAACATGAGAGACAGAGAGAACACGAGAGACAGAGAACACGAGAGAGAGAGAGAACACGAGGGAGAGAGAGAGAGAGAACACGAGGGAGACAGAACCCGAGGGAGAGAGAGAGAGAGAGAGAGAGAGAGAGAGAGAGAGAGAGAGAGAAAACACACGAGAGAGAGAGAACACGAGAGAGAGAGAACACGAGGGAGAGAGAGAGAACACTAGGGACAGAGAGAGAGAAAACATGAGGGAGAGAGAGAACACGAGAGAGAGAGAGAGAGAGAACACGAGAGAGAGAGAGAACACGAGAGAGAGAGAGAGAGAGAGAGAGAGAGAGAAAGAAAACACACAAGGGAGAACACACAAGAGAAAGAACACGAGAGAGAGTGAGAAAACGAAAGATAGAATGAGAACACGAGCGAGAGAGAGAGAGTGCACGAGAGAGAGTGAGGGAGAGAACACGAGCGAGAGACAGATAACATGAGTGAGAGTGAGAGAGAGAGAGAGAGAGAGACAACTCACGAGAGAGAACGAACACACGAGAGAGTGAGAACACACGAGAGAGAATGAGAACACGAGAGAGAGAGAACACGAGGGAGAGAACACGAGGGAGAGAACACGAGGGAGTGAAAACACGAGGGAGAGAGAACACGAGGGAGGGAGAACACAAGAGAGGGGGAGAGAACACGAGGGGGGGGAGAGAACACGAGGGAGAGAGAGAGAGAGAGTGAGCGAGAGAACACGAGCGAGAGAGAGACAGAGAGAGAAATATCACGAACGAGAGAGAGAACATAAGCGAGACAGATAACATGAGCGAGAGATACAGAGAGAGCGAACACACGAGAGAGTGAGAACACACGAGAGAGAGAGAAGACGAGGGAGAGAGAGAGAATATGAGCAAGAGAGAGAGAAGACGAGGGAGAGAGAACACAAGGGAGAGTGAGAGAGAGAGAGAGAACAGAAGGGAGAGAACAAGAGGGAGAGAAAACATGAGGGAGAGAGAACACGAGGGAGAGAGAACACGAGGGATGGGGAGAGAACACGAGGGAGGGGGAGAGAACACGAGGGAGGGGGAGAGAACACGAGGGACAAAGAGAGAGAAAACACAAGGGAGAGAGAGAGAGAACACGAGGGAGAGAGAACATGAGGGAGAGAACACGAGGGAGAGAGAGAGAACACGAGGGAGAGAGAGAGAGAAAAAATGAACACGAGGGAGAGAGAGAGAGAAAACACGAGAGACAGAGACAGAGAGAGAGAGAAACACACAAGAGAGAGAGAACACGAGGGAGAGAGAGAACACGCCGGAGAGAACACGAGGGAGAGAGAGAACACGAGGGAGAGAGAGAACACGAGGGAGAGAGAGAACACGAGAGAGAGAGAGAGAGAGAGAGAGAGAAAACATGAGGGAGAGAGAGAACACGAGAGCGAGAGAGACACAGAGAGAGAGAACACACGAGAGAGAGAACACGAGAGAGTGAGAACACGAAAGAATGAGAACACGAGCGAGAGAAAGAGTGCGCGAGAGAGAGTGAGGGAGAGAACACGAGAGAGACAGATAGCATGAACGAGAGAGAGAAACAACTCACGAGAGAGCGAACGCACGAGAGAATGAGAACAGACGAGAGAGAGAATGAGAACACGAGAGAGAGAGAACACGAGCACGAAAACACGAGAGAGCAAGAGCACGAGAGAGAGAACACGAGCGAGAGAGAGACAACACGAGCGAGAGAGAGAGAACACGAGCGAGCGAGAGCGAGAGCGAACATGAGCGAGAGAGAGAGTGCGCGAGAGAGAGCGAGATAGAAAACACGAGCGAGAGAGAGAGAGAGAGAGAGAGAACACGAGCGAGAGAGAGAAATATCACGAACGAGAGAGAGAACATGAGCGAGACAGATAACATGAGCGAGAGAGACAGAGAGAGCGAACACACGAGAGAGTGAGAACACACGAGAGAGAGAGAGAACACGAGGGACAGAGAGAGAGAGAACATGAGCGAGAGAGAGAGAACATGAGCAAGAGAGAGAGAACACGAGGGATAGAGAACACGAGGGAGAGAGAACACGAGGGAGAAAGAGAGAACACAAGGAAGAGAGAGAGAGAACTCGAGGGAGAGAGAACACGAGGGAGAGAACACAAGGGAGAGAACACGAGGGAGTGAAAACACGAGGGAGAGAGAACACGAGGGAGAGAGAACACAAGAGAGGGGGAGAGAACACGAGGGGGGGGGAGAGAACACGAGGGAGAGAGAGAGAGAACACGAGGGAGAGAGAGAGAGAGAGAGTGAGCGAGAGAACACGAGTGAGAGAGAGAGAGAAAGAAATATCACGAAGGAGAGAGAGAACATGAGCGAGACAGATAACATGAACGAGAGAAACAGACAGAGCGAACACACGAGAGAGTGAGAAAACACGAGAGAGAGAGAACATGAGGGAGAGAGAGAGAACATGAGCAAGAGAGAGAGAACACGAGGGAGAAAGAACACGAGGGAGAGAGAACAAGAGGAATAGGGAAGAAGATGGAGAAAGAGAGAGAGAACACAAGGGAGAGAGAGAGAGAACACGAGGGAGAGAGAACACGAGGGAGAGAGAACACGAGGGAGGGAGAACACGAGGGAGGGAGAACACGAGGGAGGGAGAACACGAGGGAGGAGGAGAGAACACGAGCGAGGGGTAGAGAACACGAGCGAGGGGTAGAGAACACGAGGGAGAGAGAGAGAGAGAGAGAGAGAGAGAGAGAACACGAGGGAGAGAGAGAGAGAGAGAGAGAAAATGAACACGAGGGAGAGAGAGAGAGAGAGAAATGAGAGAGACAGAGACAGAGAGAGAGAGAGAGAAAGAGACAGAGAGAGAGAGAAACACACGAGAGAGAGGACACGAGGGAGAGAGAGAACACGACGGAGAGAACACGAGGAAGAGAGAGAGAGAGAGAGAGAACACGAGGGAGAGAGAGAACACGAGAGTGAGAGAGACAGAGAGAGAGAGAGAAAAAACAGACGAGAGAGAACACACGAGAGAGAGAACACGAGAGAGTGAGAACACGAAAGAATGAGAACACGAGCGAGAGAGAGAGTGCGCGAGAGAGAGTGAGGCAGAGAACACGAGCGAGGTAGAGACAGAGAGAGAGACAGAGACAGAGACAGAGACAGAGAGAGAGAAACACACGAGAGAGAGAGAACACGAGGGAGAGAGAGAACACGACGGAGAGAACACGAGGGAGAGAAAAAACGAGGGAGAGAAAACACAAGGGAGAGAGAACACGAGGGAGGGAGAACACGAGGGAGAGAGAACACGAGGGAGAGAGAACACGAGGGAGAGGGAGAACACGAGAGAGATAGAGACAGAAAGAGAGAGACAGAGACAGAGACAGAGAGAGAGAAACACACGAGAGAGAAAACATGAGGGAGAGAGAGAACACGAGAGCGGAGAGACAGAGAGAGAGAGAGAAAACACACGAGAGAGAGAACACGAGAGAGTGAGAACACGAAAGAATGAGAACACAAGCGAGAGAGAGAGTGTGCGAGAGAGACAGATAACATGAGCGACAGAGAGACAACTAACGAGAGAGAGTGAACGCACGAGAGAGTGAGAACAAATGAGAGAGAGAATGAGAACACGAAGGACAGAGAACACGAGAGAGAGAGAACACGAGAGAGAGAGCGAGAACACGAGAGAGAGAGAGAACACGAGAGAGAGAGAGAACACGAGAGAGAGAGAGAACACGAGAGAGAGAGAGAACACGAGAGAGAACATGAGGGAGAGAACACGAGGGAGAGAGAGAGAACACGACGGAGAGAGAGAGAGAGAGAGAGAGTACGCGATGGAGAGAGAGAGAGAGAGAGAGAGAGAGAAAACACACGAGAGAGAGAGAACATGAGGGAGAGAACACGAGGGAGAGAGAGAACACAAGAGAGAGAGAGACAGAGAGAGAAAACACACAAGAGAGAACACACGAGAGAGAGAACACGAGAGAGAGTGAGAACACGAAAGATAGAATGAGAACACGAGCAAGAGTGCGCGAGAGAGAGTGAGGGAGAGAACACAAGCGAGAGAGACAGATAACATGAGCGAGAGAGACAGAGAGAGACAACTCACGAGAGAGAGCGAACGCACGAGAGAGTGAGAACACATGAGACAGAGGGAATAAGAACATGAGAGAGAACACGAGAGAGAGAGAACATGAGGGAGAGAAGACGAGGGAGAGAGAGAGATAACACGCGAGAGAGAGAACACGCGAGAGAGAGAACACGCGAGAGAGAGAACGCGAGGGAGAGAGAGAGAACGCGAGGGAGAGAGAACATGAGTCGGAGAGGGAGAGAGAGAGAGAGAGAGAACACGAGAGAGAGAGCGCGAGCGAGAGGAAGAGAGAGCAAGAGAGAGAGCGAGAGAACACGAGCGAGAGAGAGAACATGAGCGAGCGAGAGAACATGAGCGAGCGAGAGAGAGAGTGCGCGAGAGAGAGAACATGAGCAAGACAGAGAGAGAGTGAGAGAGAACACGAGCGAGAGAGAGAGAGAGCGCGAGAGAGAGAGCGAACATGAGCGAGGGAGAGGGAGAGCGCGAGAGAACACGAGCAGGAGACAGAACAAACGAGAGAGACAAAACACGAGCGAGAGAGAGAGAGAACACGAGAGAGAGAGAGAGAAAACACACGAGAGAGAGGGAGAAAACGAGGAAGAGAGAGAGAACACGAGGGAGAAAGAGAGAGAGAGAACTCGAGAGAGAGAGAGAGAGAGCGAGAACACGAGAGAGAGAGAGAGAGCGAGAACACGAGAGAGAGAGAGAGAGAGCGAGAACACGAGGGAGAGAGAGAGAACACGAGAGACAGAGAGAACACGAGAGACAGAGAGAACACGAGAGACAGAGAGAACACGAGGGAGAGAACACAAGGGAGAGAGGGAGAGAGAACACGAGGGAGAGAGAGACAGAGAGAGAGAGAGCGAGAGAGAGACAGACAGTGAGAAAACACACGAGAGAGAGAGAACACGAGGGAGAGAACACGAGGGAGAGAACACGAGGGAGAGAGAACACGAGGGAGAGAGAGAGAGAACACGAGGGAGAGAGAGACAGAGAGAGACAGAGAGAGAGAGAGAGAGAGAGAGAGAGAGAGAGAGAAAACACACAAGAGAGAGAGAACACGAGGGAGAGAGAGAGAGAACACAGGGGTGAGAGAGAACACGAGGGAGAGAGAGCAAACATGAGGGAGAGAGAGAACACGAAAGAGAGAGAGAACACGAGAGAGAGAGAGAGAGAGAGAGAGAGAGCGAACACGAGGAAGAGATAGAGAACACGAGGGAGAGAGAGAGAGAACACGAGAGAGAGAGAGAGCGAGAACACGAGAGAGAGAGAGAGCGAGAACGAGAACACGAGAGTGAGAGAGAACACGAGAGACAGAGAGAACACGAGAGACAGAGAACACGAGAGACAGAGAACACGAGAGACAGAGAACACGAGAGAGAGAGAGAACACGAGGGAGAGAGAGAACACGAGGGAGAGAGAGAACACGAGGGAGAGAGAGAGAGAGAGAGAACACAAGGGAGAGAGGGAGAGAGAGAGACAGAGAGAGAGAGAGAGACAGAGGAGAAAACACGAGAGAGAGAGAACACGAGGGAGAGAGAGAGAACACGAGGGAGAGAACACGAGGGAGAGAACACGAGGGAGAGAGAGAGTGTGCGAGAGAGATAGATAACATGAGCGACAGAGAGACAACTAACGAGAGAGAGTGAACGCACGAGAGAGTGAGAACAAACGAGAGAGAGAATGAGAACACGAAGGACAGAGAACAAGAGAGAGAGAGAACACGAGAGAGAGAGAGCGAGAACAAGACAGAGAGAGAGAACACGAGAGAGAGAGAGAACACGAGAGAGAGAGAGAACACGAGAGAGAACATGAGGGAGAGAACACGAGGGAGAGAGAGAGAACACGACGGAGAGAGAGAGAGAGAGAGAGAGAGAGTACACGATGGAGAGAGAGAGAGAGAGAGAGAGAGAAAGAGAAAACACACGAGAGAGAGAGAACATGAGGGAGAGAACACGAGGGAGAGAGAGAACACAAGAGAGAGAGAGAGAGACAGAGAGAGAGAAAACACACAAGAGAGAACACACGAGAGAGAGAACACGAGAGAGAGTGAGAACTCGAAAGATAGAATGAGAACACGAGCAAGAGTGCGCGAGAGAGAGTGAGGGAGAGAACACAAGCGAGAGAGACAGATAACATGAGCGAGAGAGACAGAGAGAGACAACTCACGAGAGAGAGCGAACGCACGAGAGAGTGAGAACACATGAGACAGAGGGAATAAGAACATGAGAGAGAACACGAGAGAGAGAGAACATGAGGGAGAGAAGACGAGGGAGAGAGAGAGATAACACGCGAGAGAGAGAACACGCGAGAGAGAGAACACGCGAGAGAGAGAACGCGAGGGAGAGGGAGAGAACGCGAGGGAGAGAGAACATGAGTCGGAGAGGGAGAGAGAGAGAGAGAGAGAGAACACGAGAGGGAGAGCGCGAGCGAGAGGAAGAGAGAGCAAGAGAGAGAGCGAGAGAATACGAGCGAGAGAGAGAACACGAGCGAGCGAGAGAACATGAGCGAGCGAGAGAGAGAAGTGCGCGAGAGAGAGAACATGAGCAAGACAGAGAGAGAGTGAGAGAGAACACGAGCGAGAGAGAGAGAGCGCGAGAGAGAGAGCGAACATGAGCGAGGGGAGAGGGAGAGCGCGAGAGAACACGAGCAGGAGACAGAACAAACGAGAGAGATAAAACACGAGCGAGAGAGAGAGAGAACATGAGAGAGAGAGAGAGAGAAAACACACGAGAGAGAGGGAGAACACGAGGAAGAGAGAGAGAACACGAGGGAGAAAGAGAGAGAGAACTCGAGAGAGAGAGAGAGAGAGAGAGCGAGAACACGAGAGAGAGAGAGAGAGAGCGAGAACACGAGAGAGAGAGAGAGAGCGAGAACACGAGGGAGAGAGAGAGAACACGAGAGACAGAGAGAACACGAGAGACAGAGAGAACACGAGGGAGAGAACACAAGGGAGAGAGGGAGAGAGAACACGAGGGAGAGAGAGACAGAGAGAGAGAGAGCGAGAGAGAGACAGACAGTGAGAAAACACACGAGAGAGAGAGAACACGAGGGAGAGAACACGAGGGAGAGAACACGAGGGAGAGAGAACACGAGGGAGAGAGAACACGAGGGAGAGAGAGAGAGAACACGAGGGAGAGAGAGACAGAGAGAGACAGAGAGAGAGAGAGAGAAAACACACAAGAGAGAGAGAACACGAGAGAGAGAGAGAGAGAGAGAGAACACAGGGGTGAGAGAGAACACGAGGGAGAGAGAGCAAACATGAGGGAGAGAGAGAACACGAAAGAGAGAGAGAACACGAGAGAGAGAGAGAGAGAGAGAGAGAGAGAGAGAGCGAACACGAGGAAGAGATAGAGAACACGAGGGAGAGAGAGAGAGAACACGAGAGAGAGAGAGAGCGAGAACACGAGAGAGAGAGAGAGCGAGAACACGAGAGTGAGAGAGAACACGAGAGACAGAGAGAACACGAGAGACAGAGAACACGAGAGACAGAGAACACGAGAGACAGAGAACACGAGAGACAGAGAACACGAGAGACAGAGAACACGAGAGAGAGAGAGAACACGAGGGAGAGAGGGAGAGAGAGAGACAGAGAGAGAGAGAGAGACAGAGGAGAAAACACGAGAGAGAGAGAACACGAGGGAGAGAGAGAGAACACGAGGGAGAGAACACGAGGGAGAGAACACGAGGGAGAGAGAGAGAGAGAGAGAGAAAACACACGAGAGAGAGAGAGAACATGAGGGAGAGAGAGAACACGAGGGACAGAGTGAACACGAGAGAGTGAGGGAGAGAACACAAGCGAGAGAGACAGATAACATGAGCGAGAGAGACAGAGAGAGAGAGACAACTCACGAGAGAGAGCGAACGCACGAGAGAGTGAGAACACACGAGAGAGAGAGAATAAGAACATGAGAGAGAACACGAGAGAGAGAGAGAACATGAGGGAGAGAAGACGAGGGAGAGAGAGAGATAACACGCGAGAGAGAGAACACGCGAGAGAGAGAGAACGCGAGGGAGAGAGAGAGAATGCGTGGAAGAGAGAACATGAGTCGGAGAGGGAGAGAGAGAGAGAGAGAACACGAGAGAGAGAGAGAGAGCGAGAGGGATAGAGAGCAAGAGAGAGAGCGAGAGAGAGAACACGAGCGAGCGAGAGAGAGTGTGCGCAAGAGAGAGAGAACATGAGCAAGACAGAGAGAGAGTGAGAGAGAACACGAGCGAGAGAGAGAGAGCGCGAGAGAGAGAGCGAACATGAGCAAGGGAGAGGGAGAGCGCGAGAGAACACGAGCAGGAGAGAGACAGAACAAACGAGAGAGACAAAACACGAGCGAGAGAGAGAGAGAGCACAGGGGTGAGAGAGAACACGAGGGAGAGAGAGAACATGAGGGAGAGAGAGAGAACACGAGCGAGAGAGAGAGAGCGAGAACACGAGAGAGAGAGAGAGAGCGAGAACACGAGGGAGAGAGAGAGAACACGAGAGACAGAGAGAACACGAGAGACAGAGAGAACACGAGAGACAGAGAGAACACGAGGGAGAGAACACAAGGGAGAGAGGGAGAGAGAACACGAGGGAGAGAGAGAACATGAGGGAGAGAGAGAGAACACGAGCGAGAGAGAGAGAGCGAGAACACGAGCGAGAGAGAGAGAGCGAGAACACGAGAGAGAGAGAGAGAGCGAGAACACGAGGGAGAGAGAGAGAACACGAGAGACAGAGAGAACACGAGAGACAGAGAGAACACGAGGGAGAGAACACAAGGGAGAGAGGGAGAGAGAACACGAGGGAGAGAGAGACAGAGAGAGAGAGAGAGAGAGAGACAGACAGTGAGAAAACACACGAGAGAGAGAGAACACGAGGGAGAGAACACGAGGGAGAGAACACGAGGGAGAGAGAACACGAGGGAGAGAGAGAGAGAGAACACGAGGGAGAGAGAGACAGAGAGAGAGAGAGAGAGAGAGAGAGAGAGAGAGAGAGAGAGAGAAAACACACAAGAGAGAGAGAACACGAGGGAGAGAGAGAACACGAGGGAGAGAGAGCAAACATGAGGGAGAGAGAGAACACGAGAGAGAGAGAGAGAGAGAGCGAACACGAGGAAGAGATAGAGAACACGAGGGAGAGAGAGAGAGAACACGAGAGAGAGAGAGAGCGAGAACACGAGAGAGAGAGAGAACACGAGAGTGAGAGAGAACACGAGAGCCAGAGAGAACACGAGAGACAGAGAGAACACGAGAGACAGAGAACACGAGAGACAGAACACGAGAGAGAGAGAGAACACGAGGGAGAGAGAGAGAGAGAGAACACAAGGGAGAGAGGGAGAGAGAGAGACAGAGAGAGAGAGGGACAGAGGAGAAAACACGAGAGAGAGAGAACACGAGGGAGAGAGAGAGAACACGAGGGAGAGAACACGAGGGAGAGAGAGAGAGAGAGAGAGAGAGAGAAAACACATGAGAGAGAGAGAACACGAGGGAGAGAGAGAGAACACGAGGGACAGAGAGAGAGAAAACATGAGGGAGAGAGAGAACACGAGAGAGTGAGGGAGAGAACACAAGCAAGAGAGACAGATAACATGAGCGAGAGAGACAGAGAGAGAGAGACAACTCACGAGAGAGAGCGAACGCACGAGAGAGTGAGAACACACGAGAGAGAGAGAATAAGAACATGAGAGAGAACACGAGAGAGAGAGAGAACATGAGGGAGAGAAGACGAGGGAGAGAGAGAGAGATAACATGCGAGAGAGAGAACACGCGAGAGAGAGAACACGCGAGAGAGGGAGAGAAAGAGAGGGAGAGAGAGAGAACGCGAGGGAGAGAGAACATGAGTCGGAGAGGGAGAGAGAGAGAGAGAACACGAGAGAGAGAGAGAGAGCGAGAGGGATAGAGAGCAAGAGAGAGAGCGAGAGAACACGAGCGAGAGAGAGAACACGAGCGAGCGAGAGAGAGAGTGCGCAAGAGAGAGAGAACATGAGCAAGACAGAGAGAGAACACGAGCAAGAGAGAGAGAGCGCGAGAGAGAGAGCGAAAATGAGCAAGGGAGAGGGAGAGCGCGAGAGAACACGAGCAGGAGAGAGACAGAACAAACGAGAGAGACAAAACACGAGCGAGAGAGAGAGAGTGCACAGGGGTGAGAGAGAACACGAGGGAGAGTGAGAACACGAGGGAGAGAGAGAGAACACGAGCGAGCGAGAGCGAGAGCGAACACGAGCGAGAGAGAGAGTGCGCGAGAGAGAGCGAGATAGAAAACACGAGCGAGAGAGAGAGAGAGAGAGAGAGAGAACACGAGCGAGAGAGAGAGAAATATCACGAATGAGAGAGAGAACATGAGCGAGACAGATAACATGAGCGAGAGAGACAGAGAGAGCGAACACACGAGAGAGTGAGAACACACGAGAGAGAGAGAGAACACGAGGGACAGAGAGAGAGAGAACATGAGCGAGAGAGAGAGAACATGAGCAAGAGAGAGAGAACACGAGGGATAGGGAACACGAGGGAGAGAGAACACGAGGGAGAAAGAGAGAACACAAGGAAGAGAGAGAGAGAACTCGAGGGAGAGAGAACACGAGGGAGAGAACACGAGGGAGAGAACACGAGGGAGTGAAAACACGAGAGAGAGAGAACACGAGGGAGGGAGAACACAAGAGAGGGGGAGAGAACACGAGGGGGGGGAGAGAACACGAGGGAGAGAGAGAGAGAGAACACGAGGGAGAGAGAGAGAGAGAGAGTGAGCGAGAGAACACGAGTGAGAGAGAGAAAGAAATATCACGAACGAGAGAGAGAACATGAGCGAGACAGATAACATGAACGAGAGAAACAGAGAGAGCGAACACACGAGAGAGTGAGAAAACACGAGAGAGAGAGAACATGAGCAAGAGAGAGAGAACACGAGGGAGAAAGAACACGAGGGAGAGAGAACAAGGGGAAGAGAGAAGAAGAGGGAGAAAGAGAGAGAGAACACAAGGGAGAGAGAGAGAACACGAGGGAGAGAGAACACGAGGGAGAGAGAACACGAGGGAGAGAGAGAGAGAACACGAGGGAGATAGAGAGAGTACACGAGGGAGAGAGAACATGAGGGAGGGAGAACACGAGGGTGGGAGAACACGAGGGAGGAGGAGAGAACACGAGTGAGGGGTAGAGAACACGAGGGAGAGAGAGAGAGAGAGAGAGAAAATGAACACGAGGGAGAGAGAGAGAGAGAGAGAAACGAGAGAGACAGAGAGAGAGAGAGAGAGAGAGAGACAGAGACAGAGAGAGAGAGAAACACACGAGAGAGAGAACACGAGGGAGAGAGAGAACACGACGGAGAGAACACAAGGAAGAGAGAGAGAGAGAGAGAGAAAACATGAGGGAGAGAGAGAACACGAGAGCGAGAGAGACAGAGAGAGAGAGAGAGAAAACACACGAGAGAGAACACACGAGAGAGTGAGAACACGAAAGAATGAGAACACGAGCGAGAGAGAGAGTGCGCGAGAGAGAGTGAGGGAGCGAACACGAGCGAGATAGAGACAGAGAGAGAGAGACAGAGACAGAGAGAGAGAGAGAGAGAGAGAAACACACGAGAGAGAGAACACGAGGGAGAGAGAGAACACGACGGAGAGAACACCAAGGATAGAGAGAGAGAACACGAGGGAGAGAAAAAACGAGGGAGAGAGAACACGAGGGAGGGAGAACACGAGGGAGGGAGAACACGAGGGAGGGAGAACACGAGGGAGGGAGAACACGAGGGAGAGAGAACACGAGGGAGAGAGAACACGAGGGAGAGAGAACACAAGGGAGGGAGAACACGAGGGAGGAGGAGAGAACACGAGTGAGGGGGAGAGAACACGAGGGAGAGAGAGAGAAAGAGAGATAGAGAAAATGAACACGAGGGAGAGAGAGAGAGAGAACACGAGAGAGATAGAGAGAGACAGAGACAGAGACAGAGAGAGAGAAAACACACGAGAGAGAACACACGAGAGAGAGAACGCGAGAGAGTGAGAACACGAAAGAATGAGAACACGAGCGAGAGAGAGAGTGCGCGAGAGAGACAGATAACATGAGCGACAGAGAGACAACTAACGAGAGAGAGTGAACGCACGAGAGAGTGAGAACAAACGTGAGAGAGAATGAGAACACAATGGACAGAGAACACGAGAGAGAGAGAACACGAGAGAGAGTGAGAACAAGAGACAGAGAGAGAACACGAGAGAGAGAGAACACGAGAGAGAGAGAGAACACGAGTGAGAGAGAGAGAGAACATGAGAGAGAACATGAGGGAGAGAACACGAGGGAGAGAGAGAGAACACGAGGGAGAGAGAGAGAGAGAGAGAGAGAGACAGAGAGAGAGAGAGAGAAAACACACGAGAGAGAGAGAACACAAGGGAGAGAGAGAGAACATGAGGGAGAGAACACGAGGGAGAGAGAGAACACAAGAGAGAGAGAGACAGAGAGAGAAAACACACAAGAGAGAACACACGAGAGAGAGAACACGAGAGAGAGAACACGAGAGAGAGTGAGAACACGAAAGATAGAATGAGAACACGAGCGAGAGTGCGCGAGAGAGTGTGAGGGAGAGAACACAAGCGAGAGAGACAGATAACATGAGCGAGAGAGACAGAGAGAGACAACTCACGAGAGAGAGCGAACGCACGAGAGAGTGAGAACACATGAGACAGAGAGAATAAGAACATGAGAGAGAACACGAGAGAGAGAGAACATGAGGGAGAGAAGACGAGGGAGAGAGAGAGATAACACGCGAGGGAGAGAGAGAGAACGCGAGGGAGAGAGAACATGAGTCGGAGAGGGAGAGAGAGAGAGAGAACACGAGAGAGAGAGCGCGAGCGAGAGGAAGAGAGAGCAAGAGAGAGAGCGAGAGAACACGAGCGAGAGAGAGAACACGAGCGAGCGTGAGAGAGAACATGAGCGAGCGAGAGAGAGAACATGAGCGAGCGAGAGAGAGAGTGCGCGAGAGAGAACATGAGCAAGACAGAGAGAGAGTGAGAGAGAACACGAGCGAGAGAGAGAGAGCGCGAGAGAGAGAGCGAACATGAGCGAGGGAGAGGGAGAGCGCGAGAGAACACGAGCAGGAGACAGAACAAACGAGAGAGACAAAACACGAGCGAGAGAGAGAGAGAACACGAGAGAGAGAGAGAGAGAGCGAGAACACGAGGGAGAGAGAGAGAACACGAGAGACAGAGAGAACACGAGGGAGAGAACACAATGGAGAGAGGGAGAGAGAACACGAGGGAGAGAGAGACAGAGACAGACAGAGAGAAAACACACGAGAGAGAGAGAACACGAGGGAGAGAACACGAGGTAGAGAACACGAGGGAGAGAACACGAGGGAGAGAGAACCCGAGGGAGAGAGAGAGAGAACACGAGGGAGAGAGAGAGACAGAGTGAGAGAGAGAGAGAGAAAACACACAAGAGAGAGAGAACACGAGGGAGAGAGAGAGAGAACACAGGGGTGAGAGAGAACACGAGGGAGAGAGAGAAAACATGAGGGAGAGAGAGAACACGAAAGAGAGAGAGAACACGAGAGAGAGAGAGAGAGAGAGCGAACACGAGGAAGAGATAGAGAACACGAGGGAGAGAGAGAGAGCGAGAACACGAGAGAGAGAGAGAGAGAGCAAGAACACAAGAGAGAGAGAGAGAGAGAGCGAGAACACGAGAGAGAGAGAGAACATGAGAGAGAGAGAGAACATGAGAGACAGAGAGAACACGACAGACAGAGAACACGAGAGACAGAGAACACGAGAGAGAGAACACGAGGGAGAGAGAGAGAGAGAGAGAACACGAGGGAGACAGAACCCGAGGGAGAGAGACAGAGAGAGAGAGAGAGAGAGAGAGAGAGAAAACACACGAGAGAGAGAGAACACGAGAGAGAGAGAACACGAGAGAGAGAGAACACGAGGGAGAGAGAGAGAACACTAGGGACAGAGAGAGAGAAAACATGAGGGAGAGAGAGAACACGAGAGAGAGAGAGAGAGAGAAAGAAAACACACAAGGGAGAACACACAAGAGAAAGAACACGAGAGAGAGTGAGAAAACGAAAGATAGAATGAGAACACGAGCGAGAGAGAGAGTGCACGAGAGAGTGTGAGGGAGAGAACACGAGCGAGAGACAGATAACATGAGTGAGAGAGAGAGAGAGAGAGACAACTCACGAGAGAGAGCGAACGCACGAGAGAGTGAGAACACACGAGAGAGAATGAGAACACGAGAGAGAGAGAACACAAGGGAGAGAGAGAGAACACAAGAAAGAGAGAGAGAACAGGAGGGAGAGAGAGAGAGAGAGAGAGAGAGAATACGAGAGAGAGAACATGAGGGAGAGAGAGAGAGAACACGAGGGACAGAGAGAGAGAAAACATGAGGGAGAGAGAGAACACGATAGAGTGTGGGAGAGAACACAAGCGAGAGAGACAGATAACATGAGCGAGAGAGACAGAGAGAGAGCGACAACTCACGAGAGAGAGCGAACGCACGAGAGAGTGCGAACACACGAGAGAGAGAGAATAAGAACATGAGAGAGAACACGAGAGAGAGAGAACATGAGGGAGAGAAGACGAGGGAGGAGAGAGATAACACGCGAGAGAGAGAACACGCGAGAGAGAGAACACGCGAGAGAGAGAACACGCGAGAGAGGGTGAACGCGAGGGCTGGAGAGAGAGAACGCGAGGGAGAGAGAACATGAGTCGGAGAGGGAGAGAGAGAGAGAGAGAACACGAGAGAGAGAGAGAGCAAGCGAGAGGGATAGAGAGCAAGAGAGAGAGCGAGAGAACACGAGCGAGAGAGAGGACACGAGCGAGCGAGAGAGAGAGTGCGCAAGAGAGAGAGAACATGAGCAAGACAGAGAGAGAGTGAGAGAGAACACGAGCGAGAGAGAGAGAGCGCGAGAGAGAGAGCGAACATGAGCAAGGGAGAGGGAGAGCGCGAGAGAACACGAGCAGGAGAGAGACAGAACAAACGAGAGAGACAAAACACGAGCGAGAGAGAGAGAGAGCACGAGAGAGAGAGAGAGAGAGAAAACACACGAGAGAGATGGAGGACACGAGGAACAGAGAGAGAACACGAGGGAGAAAGAGAGAGTACTCGAGAGAGAGAGAGAGAGAGAGAGAGAGAGAGAGAGAGAGAGCGCGAGACCACGAGAGAGAGAGAGAGAGCGAGAACATGAGAGAGAGAGAGAGAGAGAGCG
The DNA here is from genome assembly GCF_047496795.1 of Chiloscyllium punctatum. Lineage (NCBI taxonomy): Eukaryota > Metazoa > Chordata > Chondrichthyes > Orectolobiformes > Hemiscylliidae > Chiloscyllium > Chiloscyllium punctatum. The sequence goes on from NW_027310269.1 coordinate 94,949, forward strand.
AGAACACGAGGGAGAGAGAGAGAACACGAGAGACAGAGAGAACACGAGGGAGAGAACACAAGGGAGAGAGGGAGAGAGAACACGAGGGAGAGAGAGACAGAGAGAGAGAAAACACACAAGAGAGAAAGAACACGAGGGAGAGAGAGAGAGAGAGAACACAGGGGTGAGAGAGAACACGAGGGAGAGAGAGAAAACATGAGGGAGAGAGAGAACACGAAAGAGAGAGAGAACACGAGAGAGAGAGAGAGAAAACACACGAGAGAGATGGAGAACACGAGGAAGAGAGAGAGAACACGAGGGAGAAAGAGAGAGAGAGTACTCGAGAGAGAGAGAGAGAGAGAGAGAGCGCGAGAACACGAGAGAGAGAGAGAGAGCGAGAACATGAGAGAGAGAGAGAGAGAGAGCGAGAACACGAGGGAGAGAGAGAGAACACGAGAGACAGAGAGAACACGAGGGAGAGAACACAAGGGAGAGAGGGAGAGAGAACACGAGGGAGAGAGAGACAGAGAGTGAGAGAGACAGAGACAGAGAGAGAGAAAACACACAAGAGAGAAAGAACACGAGGGAGAGAGAGAGAGAACACAGGGGTGAGAGAGAACACGAGGGAGAGAGAGAAAACATGAGGGAGAGAGAGAACACGAAAGAGAGAGAGAACACGAGAGAGAGAAAGAGAAAACACACGAGAGAGAGAGCGAACACGAGGAAGAGAGAGAGAACACGAGGAAGAGAGAGAGCGAGAACACGAGAGAGAGAGAGAACATGAGAGACAGAGAGAACACGAGAGACAGAGAACATGAGAGACAGAGAGAGCGAGAACACGAGAGAGACAGAGAGCGAGAACACGAGAGAGAGAGAGAACATGAGAGACAGAGAGAACACGAGAGACAGAGAACACGAGAGAGAGAGAGAACACGAGGGAGAGAACACGAGGGAGAGAGAGAGAGAGAGAGAACACGAGGGAGACAGAACCCGAGGGAGAGAGACAGAGAGAGAGAGAGAGAGAGAGAGAGAGAGAGAGAGAGAGAGAGAGAGAGAGAGAGAGAAAACACACACGAGAGAGAGAGAACACGAGAGAGAGAGAACACTAGGGACAGAGAGAGAGAAAACATGAGGGAGAGAGAGAACACGAGAGAGAGAGAGAGAGAGAACATGAGAGAGCGAGAGAACACGAGAGAGAGAGAGAGAGAGAAAGAAAACACACAAGGGAGAACACACAAGAGAAAGAACACGAGAGTGAGAAAACGAAAGATAGAATGAGAACACGAGCGAGAGAGCGAACGCACGAGAGAGAGTGAGGGAGAGAACACGAGCGAGAGACAGATAACATGAGTGAGAGAGAGAGAGAGAGAGAGTGAGAGAGAGAGAGAGAGAGACAACTCACGAGAGAGAGCGAACGCACGAGAGAGTGAGAACACACGAGAGAGAATGAGAACACGAGAGAGAGAGAGAGAGAACACAAGGGAGAGAGAGAGAGAACACGAGAAAGAGAGAGAGAACAGGAGGGGGAGAGAGAGAGAGAGAGAGAGAGAGAGAGAGAATACGAGAGAGAGAACATGAGGGAGAGAGAGAGAACACGAGGGAGAGAGAGAGAACACGAGGGAGACAGGGCCTGAGAGAGAGACAGAGAGAGAGAGAGACAGAGGAGACAGCACGAGAGAGAGAGAACACGAGGGAGAGAGAGAGAGAACACGAGAGAGAGAGAGAGTGAGAACACGAGAGAGAGAGAGAACACGAGAGACAGAGAACACGCGGGAGAGAGAGAGAGAGAACACAAGGGAGAGAGGGAGAGAGAGAGACAGCGGAGACAACACGAGAGAGAGAGAACACGAGGGAGAGAGAGAGAACACGAGGGAGAGAACACGAGGGAGAGAGAGAACCCGAGGGAGAGACAGAGAGAGAGAGAGAGAAAACGAGGGAGAGAGAGAGAACACGAGGGACAGAGAGAGAGAAAACATGAGGGAGAGAGAGAACACGAGAGAGTGAGGGAGAGAACACAAGCGAGAGAGACAGATAACATGAATGAGAGAGACAGAGAGAGAGAGACAACTCACGAGAGAGAGCGAGCGCACGAGAGAGTGAGAACACACGAGAGAGAAATAAGACACTGAGAGAGAACACGAGAGAGAGAGAGAACATGAGGGAGAGAAGACGAGGGAGAGAGAGAAATAACACGCGAGAGAGAGAACACGCGAGAGAGAGAGAGAGAACGCGAGGGAGAGAGAGAGAGAACACGAGGGAGAGAGAGAGAGAACACCAGGGAGAGAGAGACAGAGACAGAGACAGAGAGAGAGAAAACACACAAGAGAGAAAGAACACGAGGGAGAGAGAGAGAGAACACAGGGGTGAGAGAGAACACGAGGGAGAGAGAGAAAACATGAGGGAGAGAGAGAACACGAAAGAGAGAGAGAACACGAGAGAGAGCGAGAGAGAAAACACACGAGAGAGAGAGCGAACACGAGGAAGAGAGAGAGAACACGAGGGAGAGAGAGAGAACACAAGGGAGAGAGAGAGAGAATACGGGAGAGAGAGAGAGAGCGAGAACACGAGACAGAGAGAGAACGAGAGACAGAGAGAACACGAGAGACAGAGAGAACACGAGGGAGAAAGAGAGAGAGAACACAAGGGAGAGAGAGAGAGAGAGAGAGAACACAAGGGAGAGAGGGAGAGAGAGAGACAGAGAGAGAGAGAGACAGAGGAGAAAACACGAGAGAGAGAGAACACGAGGGAGAGAGAGAGAACACGAGGGAGAGAACACGAGGGAGAGAGAACCTGAGGGAGAGAGAGAGAGAGAGACAGAGAGAGAGAAAACACACGAGAGAGAGAGAACACGAGGGAGAGAGAGAGAACACGAGGGACAGAGAGAGAGAAAACATGAGGGAGAGAGAGAACACGAGAGAGTGAGGGAGAGAACACAAGCGAGAGAGACAGATCACATGAGCGAGAGAGACAGAGAGAGAGAGACAACTCACGAGAGAGAGCGAACGCACGAGAGAGTGAGAACACACGAGAGAGAGAGAATAAGAACATGAGAGAGAACACGAGTGAGAGAGAGAACATGAGGGAGAGAAGACGAGGGAGAGAGAGAGATAACACGCGAGAGAGAGAACACGCGAGAGAGAGAGAGAACGCGAGGGAGAGAGAGAGAACGCGAGGGAGAGAGAACATGAGTCGGAGAGGGAGAGAGAGAGAGCACGAGCGAGAGGGAGAGAGAGCAAGAGAGAGAGCGAGAGAACACGAGCGAGAGAGAGAACACGAGCGAGCGAGAGAGAGAGAGAGAGACAAAGAGAGAGAGACAAAGAGAGAGAGACAAAGAGAGAGAGAGAGAGAGAAAACACATGAGAGAAAGAGAACACAAGGGAGAGAGAGAGAATACGAGTGAGAGGGAGAGAACACGATAGAGAGTGAACACACCAGAGAGAGAGAACACGAGGGAGAGAGAGAACGCGAGGGAGAGAGAGAGAACGCGAGGGAGAGAGAGAGAACGCGAGGGAGAGAGAGAGAACACGAGGGAGAGAGAGAACACGAGCGAGCGGGAGAGAGAGCGCGTGCGAAAGAGAGAGCGTGTGAACACGGGCGAGAGAGAGAGCATGAGAGAGAGAGCGAACATGAGCAAGGGAGAGGGAGAGCGCGAGAAAACACGAGCAGGAGAGAATCAGAACAAACGAGAGAGAGAAAACACGAGCAAGAGAGAGAGAACACGAGGGAGAAAGAGAGAGAGAACACAAGGGAGAGAGAGAGAGAACACTAGGGAGAGAGAACACGAGGGAGGGGCAGAGAACACGAGTGAGGGAGAGAGAACACGAGGGAGACAACACGAGGGAGAGAGAGAGAGAAAACACACGAGAGAGAGAGAACACGAGGGAGAGAGAGAGAACACGAGGGACAGAGAGAGAGAAAACATGAGGGAGAGAGAACACGAGAGTGTGAGGGAGAGAACACAAGCGAGAGAGACAGATAACATGAGCAAGAGAGACAGAGAGAGAGACAACTCACGAGAGAGAGCGAACGCACGAGAGAGTGAGAACACACGAGAGAGAGAGAATAAGAACATGAGAGAGAACACGAGAGAGAGAGAGAACATGAGGGAGAGAAGACGAGGGAGAGAGAGAGATAACACGCGAGAGAGATAACACGCGAGAGAGAGAACACGCGAGAGAGAGAACACGCGAGAGAGAGAACACGCGAGAGAGAGAGAGAGAACACGAGGGAGAGAGAGAACGCGAGGGAGAGAGAGAGAATGCGAGGGAGAGAGAACATGAGTCGGAGAGGGAGAGAGAGAGAGAGAACACGAGAGAGAGAGAGCGAGCGAGAGGGAGAGAGAGCAAGAGAGAGAGCGAGAGAACACAAGCGAGAGAGAGAACACGAGCGAGCGAGAGAGAGAGTGCACGAGAGAGAGTGAGGGAGAGAACACGAGCGAGAGACAGATAACATGAGTGAGAGAGAGAGAGACAACTCAAGAGAGAGCAAACGCACGAGAGAGTGAGAACACACGAGAGAGAATGAGAACACGCGAGAGAGAGAACACGCGAGAGAGAGAACACGCGAGAGAGAGAACACGTGAGAGAGAGAGAGAACACGAGGGAGAGAGAGAACGCGAGGGAGTGAGAGAGAATGTGAGGGAGAGAGAACATGAGTCGGAGAGGGAGAGAGAGAGAGAGAGAGAACACGAGAGAGAGAGAGCGAGCAAGAGGGAGAGAGAGCAAGAGAGAGAGCGAGAGAACACGAGCGAGAGAGAGAACACGAGCGAGCGAGAGAGAGAGTGCACGAGAGAGAGTGAGGGAGAGAACACGAGCGAGAGACAGATAACATGAGTGAGAGAGAGAGAGACAACTCACAAGAGAGAGCGAACGCACGAGAGAGTGAGAACACACGAGAGAGAATGAGAACACGAGAGAGAGAGAACACAAGGGAGAGAGAGAGAGAGAGAGAGAGAGAATACGAGAGAGAGAACACGAGGGAGAGAGAGAGAACACGAGGGAGAGAGAGAGAACACGAGGGAGAGAGAGAGAGAGACAAAGAGAGAGAGACAGAGAGAGAGAGACAGAGAGAGAGAGAGAGAAAACACATGAGAGAAAGAGAACATGAGGGAGAGAGATAGAATACGAGTGAGAGGGAGAGAACACGATAGAGAGAGAACACACCAGAGAGAGAGAACACGAGAGAGAGAGAACATGAGGGAGAGAGAGAACACGAGGGAGAGAGAGAACGCGAGGGAGAGAGAGAGAACGCGAGGGAGAGAGAGAGAACAGGAGGGAGAGAGAGAGAGAGAGAATACGAGAGAGAGAACATGAGGGAGAGAGAGAACACGAGGGAGAGAGAGAGAACACGAGGGAGAGAGAGAGACAGAGAGAGAGAGACAAAGAGAGAGAGACAGAGAGAGAGAGAGAGAGAAAACACACGAGAGAAAGAGAACACGAGGGAGTGAGAGAGAATACGAGTGAGAGGGAGAGAACACGATAGAGAGAGAACACACCAGAGAGAGAGAACACGAGAGAGAGAGAACACGAGGGAGAGAGAGAACGCGAGGGAGAGAGAGAACGCGAGGGAGAGAGAGAACGCGAGGGAGAGAGAGAGAGAACGCGAGGGAGAGAGAGAGAACACGAGGGAGAGAGAACATGTGGCAGAGAGAGAGAACACGAGAGAGAGAACACGAGCGAGCGCGAGAGAGAGCGCGTGCGAAAGAGAGAGAGTGTGAACACGGGCGAGAGAGAGAGCATGAGAGAGAGAGCGAACATGAGCAAGGGAGAGGGAGAGCGCGAGAGAACACGAGCAGGAGAGAATCAGAACAAACGAGAGAGAGAAAACACCAGCAAGAGAGAGAGAACACGAGGGAGAGAGAACACGAGGGAGAGAGAACACGAGGGAGAGACAACACGAGGGAGAGACAACACGAGGGAGAGACAACACGAGGGAGAGACAACACGAGGGAGGGCGAGAGAACACGAGTGAGGGAGAGAGAACACGAGGGAGAGAACACGAGGGAGAGAGAGAGAGAGAACATGAGGGAGAGAGAGAGAGAACACGAGGGAGAGAGAGAGAGAACCCGAGAGAGATAGAGACAGAGGGAGAGAAAGAGAGAGAGAGAGAGAGACAGAGACACAGAGAGAGAGAGAGAGAGAAACACACGAGAGAGAGAGAACACGAGGGAGAGAGAGAACACGAGGGAGAGAGAGAACATGACGGAGAGAACACGAGGGTGAGAGAGAACACGAGGGAGAGAGAGAGAGGGACCGAGAGAGAGAGACAGAGAGCGAGAGAGAAAAAACACACGGGAGAGAGAGAACACAAGGGAGAGAGAGAGAACACGAGGGAGAGAACACGAGGGAGAGAGAGAACACGAGAGAGAGAGACAGAGAGAGAGAGAGAGAGAGAAAACACACAAGAGAGAAAACACGAGAGAGAGAACATGAGAGAGAGTGAGTACACGAAAGATAGAATGAGAACACGAGCGATAGTGCGCGAGAGAGAGTGAGGGAGAGAACACAAGCGAGAGAGACACATAACATGAGCGAGAGAGACAGAGAGAGAGACAACTCACGAGAGAGAGCGAACACACGAGAGAGTGAGAACACACGAGAGAGAGAAAACACGAGGGAGAGAGAGAGAGAACATGAGCAAGAGAGAGAGAACACGAGGGAGAGAGAACACGAGGGAGTAAGCGAGAGAGAACACAAGGGAGAGAGAGAGAGAACACGAGGGAGAGAGAACACGAGGGATGGGGAGAGAACACAAGGGATGGGGAGAGAACACGAGGGAGAAAGAGAGAGAGAACACGAGGGAGAGAGAACACGAGGGAGAGAGAACACGAGGGAGGGGGAGAGAACACGAGGGAGAGAGGGAACACGAGGGAGAAAGGGAGAGAACACGAGGGAGAGAGAACACGAGGGATGGGGAGAGAACACAAGGGATGGGGAGAGAACACGAGGGAGAAAGAGAGAGAGAACACGAGGGAGAGAGAACACGAGGGAGAGAGAACACGAGGGAGAGAGAACACGAGGGAGAGAGAACACGAGGGAGAGAGAACACGAGGGAGGAAGAACACGAGGGAGGAAGAACACGAGGGAGGAAGAACACGAGGGAGGGGGAGAGAACACGAGTGAGGGGGAGAAAACACGAGGGAGAGAACACGAGGGAGAGAGAGAACACGAGGGAGAGAGGGAGAGAACACGAGGGAGAGAGAACACGAGGGAGAGAACACGAGGGAGAGAAAACACGAGGGAGAGAGAACAAGACGGAGGGAGAACATGAGGGAGGGAGAACATGAGGGAGGGAGAGAGAACACGAGGGAGGGGGAGGGAACACGAGTGAGGGGGAGAGAACACGAGGGAGAGAACACGAGGGAGAGAGAGAAGACGAGGGAGAGAGAGAGAGAGAACACGAGGGAGGGAGAGAGAGAGAGAGAGAGAAAATGAACACGAGGGAGAGAGAGAGAGAGAACACGAGGGAGAGAGAACACGAGGGAGAGAGAACACGAGGGAGAGAGAACACGAGGGAGAGAGAACACGAGGGAGAGAGAACACGAGGGAGGAAGAACACGAGGGAGGAAGAACACGAGGGAGGAAGAACACGAGGGAGGGGGAGAGAACACGAGTGAGGGGGAGAAAACACGAGGGAGAGAACACGAGGGAGAGAGAGAACACGAGGGAGAGAGGGAGAGAACACGAGGGAGAGAGAACACGAGGGAGAGAACACGAGGGAGAGAAAACACGAGGGAGAGAGAACAAGACGGAGGGAGAACATGAGGGAGGGAGAACATGAGGGAGGGAGAGAGAACACGAGGGAGGGGGAGGGAACACGAGTGAGGGGGAGAGAACACGAGGGAGAGAACACGAGGGAGAGAGAGAAGACGAGGGAGAGAGAGAGAGAGAACACGAGGGAGGGAGAGAGAGAGAGAGAGAAAATGAACACGAGGGAGAGAGAGAGAGAAAACACGAGAGAGATAGAGACAGAGAGAGAGAGATACACACGAGAGAGAGAGAACACGAGGGAGACGGAGAACACGACGGAGAGAACACGAGGGAGATAGAGAACACGAGGGAGAGAGAGAGAGAGAAAACATGAGGGAGAGAGAGAACACAAGAACGAGAGAGACAGAGAGAGAGAACACACGAGAGAGAGAACACGAGAGAGAGTGAGAACACAAACGAATGAGAACACGGGCGAGAGAGAGAGTGCGCGAGAGAGAGTGGGGGAGAGAACACGAGCGAGACAGATAACATCAGCGAGAGAGAGAGACAACTCACGAGAGAGAGAGAATGCACGAGAGAGTGAGAACACACGAGAGAGAGAATGAGAACACGAGAGAGAGAGAACACGAGAGAGAGAGAACACGAGCGAGAAAACACGAAAGAGCAAGAGCACGAGAGAGAGAACATGAGTGAGAGAGAGAGAGAACACGAGCGAGCGAGCGAGAGCGAGAGCAAACATGAGCGAGAGTGCGCGAGAGAGAGCGAGATAGAAAACACGAGTGAGAGAGAAAGAGAGAGAACACGAGCGAGAGAGAGAGAAATATCACGAACGAGAGAGAGAACATGAGCGAGACTGATAACATGAGCGAGAGAGACAGAGAGAGCGAACACACGAGAGAGTGAGAACACACGAGAGAGAGAGAACACGACGGAGAGAGAGAGAGAACACGAGGGAGAGAGAGAGAACACAAGGGAGAGAGAGAGAGAACACGAGGCAGAGAGAACACGAGGGAGAGAACACGAGGGAGAGAAAACACGAGGGAGAGAGAACACGAGACAGAGAGAGAACATGAGAGACAGAGAGAACACGAGAGACAGAGAACACGAGAGAGAGAGAGCGAGAACACGAGAGAGACAGAGAGCGAGAACACGAGAGAGAGAAAGAACATGAGAGACAGAGAGAACACGAGAGACAGAGAACACGGGAGAGAGAGAGAACACGAGGGAGAAAGAGAGAGAGAACACAAGGGAGAGAGAAAGAGAGAACACAAGGGAGAGAGGGAGAGAGAGAGAGACAGAGAGAGAGAGAGACAGAGGAGAAAACACGAGAGAGAGAGAACACGAGGGAGAGAGAGAAAACACGAGGGAGAGAACACGAGGGAGAGAGAACCCGAGGGAGAGAGAGAGAGAGAGAGACAGAGAGAGAGAGAGAGAGAGAGAGAAAACACACGAGAGAGAACACGAGGGAGAGAGAGAGAACACGAGGGACAGAGAGAGAGAAAACATGAGGGAGAGAGAACACGAGAGAGTGAGGGAGAGAACACAAGCGAGAGAGACAGATAACATGAGCGAGAGAGACAGAGAGAGAGGCAACTCACGAGAGAGAGCGAACGCACGAGAGAGTGAGAACACACGAGAGAGAGAGAATAAGAACATGAGAGAGAACACGAGAGAGAGAGAACACGAGGGAGAGAGAGAGAGAACATGAGCAAGAGAGAGAGAACACGAGGGAGAGAGAACACGAGGGAGTAAGCGAGAGAGAACACAAGGGAGAGAGAGAGAGAACACGAGGGAGAGAGAACACGAGGGATGGGGAGAGAACACAAGGGATGGGGAGAGAACACGAGGGAGAAAGAGAGAGAGAACACGAGGGAGAGAGAACACGAGGGAGAGAGAACACGAGGGAGGGGGAGAGAACACGAGGGAGAGAGGGAACACGAGGGAGAAAGGGAGAGAACACGAGGTAGAGAGAACACGAGGGATGGGGAGAGAACACAAGGGATGGGGAGAGAACACGAGGGAGAAAGAGTGAGAGAACACGAGGGAGAGAGAACACGAGGGAGAGAGAACACGAGGGAGAGAGAACACGAGGGAGAGAGAACACGAGGGAGAGAGAACACGAGGGAGGAAGAACACGAGGGAGGAAGAACACGAGGGAGGGGGAGAGAACACGAGTGAGGGGGAGAGAACACGAGGGAGAGAACACGAGGGAGAGAGAGAACACGAGGGAGAGAGGGAGAGAACACGAGGGAGAGAGAACACGAGGGAGAGAACACGAGGGAGACAAAACACGAGGGAGAGAGAACAAGACGGAGGGAGAACATGAGGGAGGGAGAACATGAGGGAGGGAGAGAGAACACGAGGGAGGGGGAGAGAACACGAGTGAGGGGGAGAGAACACGAGCGAGAGAACGCGAGGGAGAGACAGAAGACGAGGGAGAGAGAGAGAGAGAACACGAGGGAGAGAGAGAGAGAGAGAGAGAGAGAGAGAGAGAGAAAATGAACACGAGGGAGAGAGAGAGAGATACACACGAGAGAGAGAGAACACGAGGGAGACAGAGAACACGACGGAGAGAACACGAGGGAGATAGAGAACACGAGGGAGAGAGAGAGAGAGAAAACATGAGGGAGAGAGAGAACACGAGAGCGAGAGAGACAGAGAGAGAGAACACACGAGAGAGAGAACACGAGAGAGAGTGGGAACACAAACGAATGAGAACACGGGCGAGAGAGAGAGTGCGCGAGAGAGAGTGAGGGAGAGAACACGAGCGAGACAGATAACATCAGCGAGAGAGAGAGACAACTCACGAGAGAGAGAGAATGCACGAGAGAGTGAGAACACACGAGAGAGAGAATGAGAAAACGAGAGAGAGAGAACACGAGAGAGAGAGAACACGAGCGAGAAAACACGAGAGAGCAAGAGCACGAGAGAGAGAACATGAGTGAGAGAGAGAGAGAACACGAGCGAGCGAGAGCGAGAGCAAACATGAGCGAGAGTGCGCGAGAGAGAGCGAGATAGAAAACACGAGCGAGAGAGAAAGAGAGAGAACACGAGCGAGAGAGAGAGAAATATCACGAACGAGAGAGAGAACATGAGCGAGACTGATAACATGAGCGAGAGAGACAGAGAGAGCGAACACACGAGAGAGTGAGAACACACGAGAGAGAGAGAACACGAGGGAGAGAGAGAGAGAACACGAGGGAGAGAGAGAGAACACAAGGGAGAGAGAGAGAGAACACGAGGCAGAGAGAACACGAGGGAGAGAACACGAGGGAGAGAAAACATGAGGGAGAGAGAACACGAGACAGAGAGAGAACATGAGAGACAGAGAGAACACGAGAGACAGAGAACACGAGAGAGAGAGAGCGAGAACACGAGAGAGACAGAGAGCGAGAACACGAGAGAGAGAGAGAACATGAGAGACAGAGAGAACACGAGAGACAGAGAACACGGGAGAGAGAGAGAACACGAGGGAGAAAGAGAGAGAGAACACAAGGGAGAGAGAGAGAGACAGAGAGAGAGAGAGAGACAGAGGAGAAAACACGAGAGAGAGAGAACACGAGGGAGAGAGAGAGAACACGAGGGAGAGAACACGAGGGAGAGAGAACCGGAGGGAGAGAGAGAGAGAGAGAGACACAGAGAGAGAGAGAGAGAGAGAGAGAGAAAACACACGAGAGAGAACACGAGGGAGAGAGAGAGAACACGAGGGACAGAGAGAGAGAAAACATGAGGGAGAGAGAACACGAGAGAGTGAGGGAGAGAACACAAGCGAGAGAGACAGATAACATGAGCGAGAGAGACAGAGAGAGAGGCAACTCACGAGAGAGAGCGAACGCACGAGAGAGTGAGAACAAGAACATGAGAGAGAACACGAGAGAGAGAGAGAACATGAGGGAGAGAAGACGAGGGAGAGAGAGATAACACGCGAGAGAGAGAACACGCGAGAGAGAGAGAACACGCGAGAGAGAGAACACGCAAGAGAGAGAGAGAGAACACGAGGGAGAGAGAGAACGCGAGGGAGAGAGAGAGAACGCGAGGGAGAGAGAACATGAGTCGGAGAGGGAGAGAGAGAGAGAGAGAGAGCGAGCGAGAGGGATAGAGAGCTAGAGAGAGAGCGAGAGAACACGAGCGAGAGAGAGAACACGAGCGAGCGAGAGAGAGAGTGCACGAGAGAGAGTGAGGGAGAGAACACGAGCGAGAGACAGATAACATGAGTGAGAGAGAGAGAGAGAGAGAGAGAGACAACTCACGAGAGAGAGCGAACGCACGAGAGAGTGAGAACACACGAGAGAGAATGAGAACACGAGAGAGAGAGAACACAAGGGAGAGAGAGAACACAAGGGAGGGAGAGAGAGAGAGAACACGAGAAAGAGAGAGAGAGAACAGGAGGGAGAGAGAGAGAGAGAGAGAGAGAGAGAGAGAGAGACAAAGAGAGAGAGACAGAGAGAGAGAGAGAAAAAAAACACACGAGAGAAAGAGAACACGAGGGAGAGAGAGAGAATACGAGTGAGAGGGAGAGAACACGATAGAGAGTGAACACACCAGAGAGAGAGAACACGAGGGAGAGAGAGAACACTAGGGAGAGAGAGAGAACGCGAGGGAGAGAGAGAGAACACGAGGGAGAGAGAACATGAGGCAGAGAGAGAGAACACGAGAGAGAGAACACGAGCGAGTGCGAGAGAGAGCGCGTGCGAAAGAGAGAGAGTGTGAACACGGGCGAGAGAGAGAGCATGAGAGAGAGAGCGAACATGAGCAAGGGAGAGGGAGAGCGCGAGAGAACACGAGCAGCAGAGAATCAGAACAAACGAGAGAGAGAAAACACGAGCAAGAGAGAGAGAACATGAGGAAGAGAGAACACGAGGGAGAAAGAGAGAGAGAACACGAGGGAGAGAGAACACGAGGGAGAGAGAACACGAGGGAGAGAGAACACGAGGGAGAGAGAACACGAGGGAGGGGGAGAGAACACGAGTGAGGGAGAGAGAACACGAGGGAGAAAACACGAGGCAGAGAGAGAGCATGAGGGAGAGAGAGAGAGAGAGAGAACACGAGGGAGAGAGAGAGAGAGAACACGAGAGAGATAGAGACAGAGGGAGAGAAAGAGAGAGAGAGAGAGACAGAGACACAGAGAGAGAGAGAGAGAGAAACACACGAGAGAGAGAGAACACGAGGGAGAGAGAGAACATGACGGAGAGAACACGAGGGTGAGAGAGAACACGAGGGAGAGAGAGAGAGAGAGAGAGACACAGAGAGAGAGAGAGGGACAGAGAGAGAGACACACAGAGAGAGAGACACACAGAGAGAGAGAGAAAAGAAACACGGGAGAGAGAGAACACAAGGGAGAGAGAGAGAACACGAGGGAGAGAGAGAGAACACGAGGGAGAGAGAGAACACGAGAGAGAGAGAGAAAACACACAAGAGAGAAAACACGAGAGAGAGAACATGAGAGAGAGTGAGAACACGAAAGATAGAATGAGAATACGAGCGAGAGTGCGCGAGAGAGAGTGAGGGAGAGAACACAAGCGAGAGAGACACATAACATGAGCGAGAGAGACAGAGAGAGAGACAACTCACGAGAGAGAGCGAACACACGAGAGAGTGAGAACACACGAGAGAGAGAGAATAAGAACACGAGAGAGAACACGAGAGGGAGAGAGAACATGTGGGAGAGAACATGAGGGATAGAGAGAGAACACGAGGGAGAGAGAGAGAACACGTGAGAGAGAGAACACGCAAGAGAGAGAGAATACAAAAGAGAGAGAGAGAACACGAGGGAGAGAGAGAACGCGAGGGAGAGAGAACGCTTGGAAGAGAGAGAGAACGCGAGGGAGAGAGAGAGAACGCGAGGGAGAGAGAACATGAGTCAGAGAGAGAGAGAGAGAGCGAGCGAGAGGGAGAGAGAGCAAGAGAGAGCGAGAGAACACGAGCGAGAGAGAGACCACGAGCGCGCGAGAGAGAGAGAACATGAGCAAGACAGAGAGAGAGTGAGAGAGAACACGAGCGAGCGAGAGAGAGCGCGAGAGAGAGAGTGAACATGAGCATGGGAGCGGGAGAGCGCGAGAGAACACAAGCAGGAGAGAATCAGAACAAACGAGAGAGAGAAAACACGAGAGAGAGAGAGAGAACACGAGCGAAAAAACACGAGAGAGCAAGAGCACGAGAGAGAGAACACGAGCGAGAGAGAGAGAACACGAGCGAGCGAGCGAGAGCGAACACGAGCCAGAGAGAGAGTGCGCAAGAGAGCGAGATAGAAAACACGAGCGAGTGAGCGAGAGAGAGAGAGAGAACACGTGAGAGAGAGAGAGAAATATCACGAACGAGAGAGAGAACATGAGCGAGACAGATAACATGAGCGAGAGAGACAGAGAGAGCGAACACACGAGAGAGTGAGAACACACGAGAGAGAGAGAACACGAGGGAGAGAACACGAGGGAGAGAGAACACGAGGGATGGGGAGAGAACACAAGGGATGGGGAGAGAACACGAGGGAGAAAGAGAGAGAGAACACGAGGGAGAGAGAACACGAGGGAGAGAGAGAGAGAACATGAGGGAGAGAGAGAGAGAAAACACACGAGAGAGAGAGAACACGAGGGAGAGAGAGAGAGAACACGAGGGACAGAGAGAGAGAAAACATGAGGGAGAGAGAGAACACGAGAGAGTGAGGGAGAGAACACAAGCGAGAGAGACAGATAACATGAGCGAGAGAGACAGAGAGAGAGACAACTCACGAGAGAGAGCGAATGCACGAGAAAGTGAGAACACACGAGAGAGAGAGAATAAGAGCATGAGAGAGAACAGGAGAGAGAGAGAGAACATGAGGGAGAGAAGATGAGGGAGAGAGAGAGATAACACGCGAGAGAGAGAACACGCGAGAGAGAGAACACGCGAGAGAGAGAACACGCGCGAGAGAGAGAGAGAACACGAGGGAGACAGAGAACGCGAGGGAGAGAGAGAGAATGCGAGGAGAGAGAACATGAGTCGGAGCGAGAGAGAGAGAGAGAACACAAGAGAGAGAGAGAGAGCGAGAGGGAGAGAGAGCAAGAGAGAGAGCGAGAGAACACGAGCGAGAGAGAGAACACGAGCGAGCGAGAGAGTGCACGAGAGAGAGTGAGGGAGAGAACACGAGCGAGAGACAGATAACATGAGTGAGAGAGAGAGAGAGAGAGAGACAACTCATGAGAGAGAGCGAACGCACGAGAGAGTGAGAACACACGAGAGAGAATGAGAACACGAGAGAGAGAGAACACAAGGGAGAGAGAGAGAGAACACGAGAAAGAGAGAGAGAACAGGAGGGAGAGAGAGAGAGAGAGAGAGAGAGAGAGAGAGAACACGAGAGAGAGAACATGAGGGAGAGAGAGAACACGAGAAAGAGAGAGAGAACAGGAGGGAGAGAGAGAGAGAGAGAGAGAGAGAGAGAGAATACGAGAGAGAGAACATGAGGGAGAGAGAGAACGCGAGGGAGAGAGAGAGAACAGGAGGGAGAGAGAGAGAGAGAGAGAGAGAGAGAATACGAGAGAGAGAACATGAGGGAGAGAGAGAACACGAGGGAGAGAGAGAAAGAGAGAGAGAGACAAAGAGAGAGAGACAGAGAGAGAGAGAGAGAGAGAAAACACACGAGAGAAAGAGAACACGAGGGAGAGAGAGAGAATACGAGTGAGAGGGAGAGAACACGATAGAGAGAGAACACACCAGAGAGAGAGAACACGAGAGAGAGAAACACGAGGGAGAGAGAGAACGCGAGGGAGAGAGAGAACGCGCGAGAGAGAGAGAGAACGCGAGGGAGAGAGAGAGAACGCGAGGGAGAGAGAACATGAGGCAGAGAGAGAGAACACGAGAGAGAGAACACGAGCGAGCGCGAGAGAGAGCGCGTGCGAAAGAGAGAGAGTGTGAACACGGGCGAGAGAGAGAGCATGAGAGAGAGAGCGAACATGAGCAAGGGAGAGGGAGAGCGCGAGAGAACACGAGCAGCAGAGAATCAGAACAAACGAGAGAGAGAAAACACGAGCAAGAGAGAGAGAACATGAGGAAGAGAGAACACGAGGGAGAAAGAGAGAGAGAACACGAGGGAGAGAGAACATGAGGGAGAGAGAACACGAGGGAGAGAGAACACGAGGGAGAAAGAGAGAGAGAACACGAGGGAGAGAGAACACGAGGGAGAGAGAACACGAGGGAGAGAGAACACGAGGGAGGGGGAGAGAACACGAGTGAGGGAGAGAGAACACGAGGGAGAAAACACGAGGCAGAGAGAGAGCATGAGGGAGAGAGAGAGAGAGAGAACACGAGGGAGAGAGAGAGAGAGAACACGAGAGAGATAGAGACAGAGGGAGAGAAAGAGAGAGAGAGAGAGACAGAGACACAGAGAGAGAGAGAGAGAGAGAGAAACACACGAGAGAGAGAGAACACGAGGGAGAGAGAGAACATGACGGAGAGAACACGAGGGTGAGAGAGAACACGAGGGAGAGAGAGAGAGAGAGAGAGAGACAGAGAGAGAGAGAGGGACAGAGAGAGAGACACAGAGAGAGAGAGAGAAAAGAAACACGGGAGAGAGAGAACACAAGGGGAGAGAGAGAGAACACGAGGGAGAGAGAGAGAACACGAGGGAGAGAGAGAGAACACGAGAGAGAGAGAGAAAACACACAAGAGAGAAAACACGAGAGAGAGAACATGAGAGAGAGTGAGAACACGAAAGATAGAATGAGAACACGAGCGAGAGTGCGCGAGAGAGAGTGAGGGAGAGAACACAAGCGAGAGAGACACATAACATGAGCGAGAGAGACAGAGAGAGAGACAACTCACGAGAGAGAGCGAACACACGAGAGAGTGAGAACACACGAGAGAGAGAGAATAAGAACACGAGAGAGAACACGAGAGGGAGAGAGAACATGTGGGAGAGAACATGAGGGATAGAGAGAGAACACGAGGGAGAGAGAGAGAACACGTGAGAGAGAGAACACGCAAGAGAGAGAGAATACGAGAGAGAGAGAGAACACGAGGGAGAGAGAGAACGCGAGGGAGAGAGAACGCTTGGAAGAGAGAGAGAACGCGAGGGAGAGAGAGAGAACGCGAGGGAGAGAGAACATGAGTCAGAGAGAGAGAGAGAGAGAGCGAGCGAGAGGGAGAGAGAGCAAGAGAGAGCGAGAGAACACGAGCGAGAGAGAGACCACGAGCGAGCGAGAGAGAGAGAACATGAGCAAGACAGAGAGAGAGTGAGAGAGAACACGAGCGAGCGAGAGAGAGCGCGAGAGAGAGAGTAAACATGAGCATGGGAGCGGGAGAGCGCGAGAGAACACAAGCAGGAGAGAATCAGAACAAACGAGAGAGAGAAAACACGAGAGAGAGAGAGAGAACACGAGCGAAAAAACACGAGAGAGCAAGAGCACGAGAGAGAGAACACGAGCGAGAGAGAGAGAACACGAGCGAGCGAGCGTGAGCGAACACGAGCCAGAGAGAGAGTGCGCAAGAGAGCGAGATAGAAAACACGAGCGAGTGAGCGAGAGAGAGAGAGAGAACACGTGAGAGAGAGAGAGAAATATCACGAACGAGAGAGAGAACATGAGCGAGACAGATAACATGAGCGAGAGAGACAGAGAGAGCGAACACACGAGAGAGTGAGAACACACGAGAGAGAGAGAACACGAGGGAGAGAACACGAGGGAGAGAGAACACGAGGGATGGGGAGAGAACACAAGGGATGGGGAGAGAACACGAGGGAGAAAGAGAGAGAGAACACGAGGGAGAGAGAACACGAGGGAGAGAGAACACGAGGGAGAGAACACGAGGGAGAGAGGGAACACGAGGGAGAGAGAACACGAGGGATGGGGAGAGAACACAAGGGATGGGGAGAGAACACGAGGGAGAAAGAGAGAGAGAACACGAGGGAGAGAGAACACGAGGGAGAGAGAACACGAGGGAGAGAACACGAGGGAGGGAGAGAGAACACGAGTGAGGGGGAGAGAACACAAGGGAGAGAACACGAGGGAGAGAGAGAACACGAGGGAGAGAACACGAGGGAGAGAGAACGCGAGGGAGAGAACAGCAAGGGAGAGAGAACACGAGGGATGGGGAGAGAACACAAGGGATGGGGAGAGAACACGAGGGAGAAAGAGAGAGAGAACACGAGGGAGAGAGAACACGAGGGAGAGAGAACACGAGGGAGAAAAAACACGAGGGAGAGAGAACACGAGGGAGAGAGAACACGAGGGAGAGAACACGAGGGAGAGAACACGAGGGAGAGAACACGAGGGAGAGAGGGAACACGAGGGAGAGAGGGAGAGAACACGAGGGAGAGAGAACACGAGGGATGGGGAGAGAACACAAGGGATGGGGAGAGAACACGAGGGAGAAAGAGAGAGAGAACACGAGGGAGAGAGAACACGAGGGAGAGAACACGAGGGAGAGAGAGAACATGAGGGAGAGAGGGAGAACACGAGGGAGAGAGAGAGAGAGAACACGACGGAGAGAGAGAGAGAGTGAGAGAGAAAATGAACATGAGGGAGAGAGAGAGAGAAAACACGAGAGAGATAGAGACAGAGAGAGAGAGAGAGAGAGAGAGATACACACGAGAGAGAGAGAACACGAGGGAGAGAGAGAACATGATGGAGAGAACACGAGGGAGATAGAGAACACGAGGGAGAGAGAGAGAGAGAGAAAACATGAGGGAGAGAGTGAACACGAGAGCGAGAGAGACAGAGAGAGAGAGAGAGAGAACACACGAGAGAGAGAGAACACGAGAGAGAGTGAGAACACAAAACAATGAGAACACGGGCGAGAGAGAGAGTGCGCGAGAGAGAGTGATGGAGAGAAAACAAGCGAGACAGATAACATGAGCGAGAGAGAGAGACAACTCACGAGAGAGCGAACGCACGAGAGAGTGAGAACACACGAGAGAGAGAATGAGAACACGAGAGAAAGAGAACACGAGAGAGAGAGAACACGAGCGAGAAAACACGAGAGAGCTAGAGCACGAGAGAGAGAACACGAGTGAGAGAGAGAGAGAACACGAGCGAGCGAGCGAGAGCGAGAGCAAACATGAGCGAGAGTGCGCGAGAGAGAGCGAGATAGAAAACACGAGCAAGAGAGAAAGAGAGAGAACACGAGCGAGAGAGAGAACACGAGCGAGACAGATAACATGAGCGAGAGAGACAGAGAGAGCGAACACACGAGAGAGTGAGAACACACGAGAGAGAGAGAACACGAGGGAGAGAGAGAGAGAACACGAGGGAGAGAGAGAGAACACAAGGGAGAGAGAGAGAGAACACGAGGGAGAGAGAACACGAGGGAGAGAACACGAGGGAGAGAAAACACGAGGGAGAGAGAACACGAGGGAGAGAGAACACGAGTGAGAGAGAGAGAGAGAGAGAGAGAGAACACACGAGGGAGTGAGAACACACGAGAGAGAGAGAACACGAGGGAGAGAGAGAGAGAACACGAGGGAGAGAGAGAGAACACAAGGGAGAGAGAGAGAGAACACGAGGGAGAGAGAACACGAGGGAGAGAACACGAGGGAGAGAACACGAGGGAGAGAAAACACGAGGGAGAGAAAACACGAGGGAGGGGGAGAGAACACGAGGAAGGGGGAGAGAACACGAGGGAGGGGGAGAGAACACGAGGGAGCGAGAGAGAGAGAACACGAGGGAGAGAGCGAGAGAGAGAGAGAGAGAGAGAGAGAGAGAAAACACACGAGAGAGAGAACACGAGAGAGTGAGAACACGAAAGAATGAGAACACGAGTGAGAGAGAGAGTGCGAGAGAGAGAGTGCGCGACAGAGAGTGAGGGTGAGAACACGAGCGAGACAGATAACATGAGCGAGAGAGAGAGACAACTCACGAGAGAGAGCGAACGCACGAGAGAGTGAGAACACACGAGAGAGAGAATGGGAACACGAGAGAGAGAGAACACGAGAGAGAGCGAGCGAGAACAAGTGAGAGAGAGAACACGAGAGAGAGAGAGAACACGAGAGAGAGAACACAAGTGAGAGAGAGAGAGAACACGAGAGAGAGAGAGAACACGAGAGAGAACATGAGGGAGAGAACACGAGGGAGAGAGAGAGAACACGAGGGAGAAAGAGAGAGAACACAAGGGAGAGAGAGAGAGAACACGAGGGAGAGAACGAGACAGAGAGAGAGAGAACACACGAGAGAGAGAACACGAGAGACAGTGAGAACACGAAAGATAGAATGAGAACACGAGCGAGAGTGCGCGAGAGAGAGTGAGGGAGAGAACACAAGCGAGAGAGACAGATAACATGAGCGAGAGAGACAGAGAGAGAGACAACTCATGAGAGAGAGCGAACGCACGAGAGAGTGAGAACACACGAGAGAGAGAGAATAAGAACACGAGAGAGAACACGAGAGGAAGAGAGAACATATGGGAGAGAACACGAGGGAAAGAGAGAGAACACGAGGGAGAGAGAGTGAACACGTGAGAGAGAGAACACGCGAGAGAGAGAACATGAGAGAGAGAACACGCAAGAGAGAGAGAACACAAGAGCGAGAGAGAGAACACGAGGGAGAGAGAGAACGCGAGGGAGAGAGAATGCTAGGAAGAGAGAGAGAATGCGAGGGAGAGACAGAGAATACGAGGGAGAGAGAACATGAGGCGGAGAGAGAGAGAGAGAGAGAGCGAGTGGGAGAGAGAGCAAGAGAGAGAGCGAGAGAACACGAGCGAGAGAGAGAACACGAGCGAGCGAGAGAGACTGCGCGAGGGAGAGAGAACATGAGCAAGACAGAGAGAGAGAGAGAACACGAGCGAGAGAGAGAGCGAACATGAGCGAGGGAGAGGGAGAGCGCGAGAGAACACGAGCAGGAGAGAGACAGAACAAACGAGAGAGAGAACACACGAGAGAGAGAGAACACGAGAGAGAGAGAGAGAACACGAGAGAGAGAGAGAGAGAGAGAACACGAGAGAGAGAGAGAGAGAGAACACGAGAGAGAGAGAGAGAGAACACGAGAGAGAGAACACGAGTGAGAGAGAGAACACGAGAGAGAACACGAGGGAGAGAGAGAGAGAGAGAGAACACGAGGGAGAGAGAGAGCGTGAGAGAGAGAGAGAGAACACGAGAGAGAGAACACGAGTGAGAGAGAGAACACGAGGGAGAGAGAGAGAGAGAGAGAGAGAACACGAGGGAGAGAGAGAGAGAAAATGAACACGAGGGAGAGAGAGAGAGAGAGAGAGAACACGAGAGAGACAGAGACAGAGACAGAGAGAGAGAGAGAGAGAGGGAAGACACACGAGAGAGAGAACACGAGGGAGAGAGGGAACAGGACGGAGAGAACACGAGGGAGAGAGAGAGAGAAAACATGAGGGAGAGAGAGAACACGAGAGCGAGAGAGAACACGAAAGAATGAGAACACGAGCGAGTAAGAGAGTGCGCGAGAGAGAGCGAGAGAACACGAGTGAGACAGATAACATGAGCGAGAGAGAGAGACAACTCACGAGAGAGAGCGAACGCACGAGAGAGTGAGAACACACGAGAGAGAGAATGGGAACACGAGAGAGAGAGAACACGAGAGAGAGAGAGAGAGAGAGAACACGAGCGAGAAAACACGACAGAGCAAGAACACAAGAGAGAGAACACGAGCAAGAGAGAGAGAACACGAGCGAGCGAGCGAGCGCGAACACGAGCGAGAGAGAGAGTGCGCGAGAGAGAGCGAGATAGAAAACACAAGCGAGAGAGAGAGAGTGAGAGAGAGAACACGAATAAGAGAGAGAGAGAGAGAGAAATATCACGAACGAGAGAGAGAACATGAGCGAGACAGATAACATGACCGAGAGAGACAGAGAGAGCGAACACACGAGAGAGTGAGAACACACGAGAGAGAGAGAACATGAGGGAGAGAGAGAGAGAGAACATGAGGGAAAGAGAGAGAGAAGATGAGCAAGCGAGAGAGAACACGAGGGAGAGAGAACACAAGGGAGAAAGAGAGAGAGAACACAAGGGAGAGAGAGAGAGAACACAAGGGAGAGAGAACACAAGGGAGAGAACACGAGGGAGAGAGAACACGAGGGAGAGAGAACACGAGGGAGGGGGAGAGAACACGAGCGAGAGAGAGAGAGAACACGAGCAAGAAAACACGAGAGAGCAAGAGCACGAGAGAGAGAACACGAGTGAGAGAGAGAGAGAGTGAACACGAGCGAGCGAGCGAGAGCGAGAACGAACACGAGCGAGAGAGTGCGTGAGAGTGCGCGAGAGAGAAAACACGGGCGAGAGAGAGAGAGAGAGAGAGAGAGAGAGAACATGACCGAGAGAGATATCACGAACGAGAGAGAGAACATGAGCGAGACAGATAACATGAGTGAGAGAGACAGAGAGAGTGAACGCACGAGAGAGTGAGAACACACGAGAGAGAGAGAGCACGAGAGAGAGAGAACACGAGAGAGAGAGAACACGAGAGAGAGAGAACACGAGAGAGAGAGAGAGAGAGAACACGAGGGAGCGAGAGAGAACACGAGGGAGAGAGAGAGAACGCGAGGGAGAGAGAAAAGGAACGCGAGAGAGATAGAACATGAGGCAGAGTCAGAGAACACGAGAGAGAGAGCGAGCGAGAGGGAGAGAGAGCAAGAGAGAGCGAGAGAACACGAGTGAGAGAGAGAACATGAGCGAGCGAGAGAGAGAGAGAGAGAGAGAGCGAACATGAGCATGCGAGAGGGAGAGCGCGAGAGAACACGAGCAGGAAAGAATCAGAACAAACGAGAGAGAGAAAACACGAGCAAGAGAGATAACACGAGAGAGAGAGAACACGAGCGAGAAAACACGAGAGAGCAAGAGCACGAGAGAGAGAACACGAGCAAGCGAGTGAGAGCGAGAGTGCGCGTGAGAGAGCGAGATAGAAAACACGAGCGAGAGAGAGAGAGAGAGAGAGAGAGAGAGAGAGAGAGAGTGAACACGAGCGAGAGAGAGATATCACGAACGAGAGAGAGAACATGAGCGAGACAGATAACATGACCGAGAGAGACAGAGAGAGCGAACACACGAGAGAGTGGGAACACACGAGAGAGAGAGAACATGAGAGAGAGAGAACATGAGGGAGAGAGAACACGAGGGAGAGAGAACACGAGGGAGAGAGAACACGAGGGAGAGAGAACACGAGGGAGAGAGAACACGAGGGAGAGAGAACACGAGGGAGGGGGAGAGAACACGAGCGAGAGAGAGAGAGAACACGAGAGAGAGAGAGAACACGAGCAAGAAAACACGAGAGAGCAAGAGCACGAGAGAGAGAACACGAGTGAGAGAGAGAGAGAGAGAGAACACGAGCGAGCGAGCAAGAGCGAGAACGAACACAAGCGAGAGAGTGCGTGAGAGTGCGCGAGAGAGAAAACACAGGCGAGAGAGAGAGAGAGAGAGAGAGAGAGAGTGAACACGAGCGAGAGAGAGATATCACGAACGAGAGAGAGAACATGAGCGAGACAGATAACATGACCGAGAGAGACAGAGAGAGCGAACACACGAGAGAGTGAGAACACACGAGAGAGTGAGAACACACGAGAGAGAGAGAACACGAGGGAGAGAGAACACGAGGGAGAGAGAACACGAGGGAGAGAGAACACGAGGGAGAGAGAACACGAGGGAGTTGGAGAGAACACGAGCGAGAGAGAGAGAGAACACGAGAGAGAGAGAGAACACGAGCAAGAAAACACGAGAGAGCAAGAGCACGAGAGAGAGAACACGAGTGAGAGAGAGAGAGAGAACACGAGCGAGCGAGCGAGAGCGAGAACGAACACAAGCGAGAGAGTGCGTGAGAGTGCGCGAGAGAGAAAACACGGGCGAGAGAGAGAGAGAGAGAGAGAGAGAGAGAGAACATGAGCGAGAGAGATATCACGAACGAGAGAGAGAACATGAGCGAGACAGATAACATGAGTGAGAGAGACAGAGAGAGTGAACGCACGAGAGAGTGAGAACACACGAGAGAGAGAGAGAGCACGAGAGAGAGAACACGAGAGAGAGAGAACACGAGAGAGAGAGAGAGAGAGAACACGAGGGAGCGAGAGAGAACACGAGCAAGAGAGAGAACACGAGGGAGAGAGAGAGAACGCGAGGGAGAGAGAAAAGGAACGCGAGAGAGATAGAACATGAGGCAGAGTCAGAGAACACAAGAGAGAGAGCGAGCAAGAGGGAGAGAGAGCAAGAGAGAGCGAGAGAACACGAGTGAGAGAGAGAACACGAGCGAGCGAGAGAGAGAGAGAGAGAGCGAACATGAGCATGCGAGAGGGAGAGCGCGAGAGAACACGAGCAGGAGAGAATCAGAACAAACGAGAGAGAGAAAACACGAGCAAGAGAGAGAACACGAGAGAGAGAGAGAGAACACGAGAGAGCAAGAGCACGTGAGAGAGAAAACGAGCGAGCGAGCGAGAGCGAGAGTGCGCGTGAGAGGGCGAGATAGAAAACACGAGCGAGAGAGAGAGAGAGAGAGAGAGAGAGAGTGAACACGAGCGAGAGAGAGATATCACGAACGAGAGAGAGAACATGAACGAGACAGATAACATGAGTGAGAGAGACAGAGAGAGCGAACACACGAGAGAGTGAAAACACACAAGAGAGAGAACACGAGGGAGAGAGAGAGAGAACATGAGCAAGAGAGAGAGAACACGAGGGAGAGAGAACACGAGGGAGAAAGTGAGAGAGAACACAAGGGAGAGAGAGAGAACACGAGGGAGAGAGAACACGAGGGAGAGAGAACACGAGGGAGGGGGAGAGAACACGAGGGAGGGGGAGAGAACATGAGGGAGAGAGGGAACACGAGGGAGAGAGGGAGAGAACACGAGGGAGAGAGAACACGAGGGAGAGAGAACACGAGGGAGAGAACACGAGGGAGACAAAACACGAGGGAGAGAGAACAAGAGGGAGGGAGAACATGAGGGAGGGAGAACATGAGGGAGGGAGAACATGAGGGAGGGAGAACATGAGGGAGGGGGAGAGAACACGAGTGAGGGGGAGAGAACACGAGGGAGAGAACACGAGGGAGAGAGAGAGAACACGAGGGAGAGAGGGCGAACACGAGGGAGAGAGAGAGAGAGAACACGAGGGAGAGAGAGAGAGAGAGAGAGAGAAAATGAACACGAGGGGGAGAGAGAGAGAGAAAACACGAGAGAGATAGAGACAGAGAGAGAGAGATACACACGAGAGAGAGAGAGAACACGAGGGAGAGAGAGAACACGACGGAGAGAATACGAGGGAGAGAGAGAGAGAGAAAACATGAGGGAGAGAGAGAACACGAGAGAGAGAGAGAGAACACACGAGAGAGAGAATACAAGAGAGAGTGAGAACACGAAAGAATGAGAACACGGGCGAGAGAGAGTGCGCGAGAGAGAGTGAGGGAGAGAACACGAGTGAGACAGATAACATGAGCGAGAGAGAGAGACAACTCACGAGAGAGAGCGAACGCACGAGAGAGTGAGAACACACGAGAGAGAGAATGAGACCACGAGAGAGAGAGAACATGAGAGAGAGAGAACACGAGAGAGCAAGAGCACGAGAGAGAGAACACGAGCGAGCGAGCGAGAGCGAGAGCAAACAAGAGCGAGAGAGAGAGTGCACGAGAGAGAGCGAGATAGAAAACACAAGCGAGAGAGAAAGAGAGAGAACACGAGCGAGAGAGAGAGAGAAATATCACAAACGAGAGAGAGAACATGAGCGAGACCGATAACATGAGCGAGAGAGACAGAGAGAGCGAACACACGAGAGAGTGAGAACACACACGAGAGAGAGAGAGAGAGAGAGAACACGAGGGAGAGAGAACACCAGAGAGAGAGAACACGAGAGAGAGAGTGCGTGAGAGTGCGCGAGAGAGAAAACATGGGCGAGAGAGAGAGAACACGAGCCAGAGAGATATCACGAGCGAGAGAGAGAACATGAGCGAGACAGATAACATGAGTGAGAGAGACAGAGAGAGTGAACGCACGAGAGAGAGAGAACACACGAGAGAGAGAGAGAAAATGAGAGAGAGAGAACACGAGAGAGAGAGAAAACAAGGGAGAGAGAGAGAGAACAGGAGGGGAGAGAACACGAGGGAGAGAACTCGAGGGAGAGAGAACACGAGGGAGAGAGAACACGAGGGAGAGAACACGAGGGAGAGAAAACACAAGGGAGAGAGAACACGAGGGAGAGAGAACACGAGGGAGAGAGAGAGAGAACACGAGGGAGAGAACACGAGGGAGAGAAAACACGAGGGAGGGGGAGAGTACACGAGGAAGGGGGAAGAGAACACGAGGAAGGGGGAGAGAACACGAGGGAGAGAGAGGGAGAGAACACGAGGGAGAGAGAGAGAGAGAGAGAGAGAGAGAGAGAGAGAGAGAGAGAGAGAGAGAGAGAGAGAAAACAAACGAGAGAGAACACACGAGAGAGAGAACACGAGAGAGTGAGAACACGAAAGAATGAGAACACGAGCGAGAGAGAGAGTGCGAGAGAGAGAGTGCGCGACAGAGAGTGAGGGAGAGAACACGAGCGAGACAGATAACATGAGCGAGAGAGAGAGACAACTCACGAGAGAGAGCGAACGCACGAGAGAGTGAGAGAACACGAGAGAGAGAGCAAGCGAGAACAAGAGAGAGAAAGAACACGAGAGAGAGAGAGAGAGTACACGAGAGAGAGAGAGAGAGAGAGAACACGAGAGAGAGAACACGAGTGAGAGAGAGAACACGAGTGAGAGAGAGAACACGAGTGAGAGAGAGAACACGAGGGAGAGAACACGAGGGAGAAAGAGAACACGAGGGAGAGAGAGAGAGAACACGAGGGAGAGAGAGAACACGAGGGAGAAAGAGAGAGAGAGAGAAAATGAACACGAGGGAGAGAGAGAGAGAACACGAGAGAGATAGAGACAGAGAGAGAGAGACAGAAAGAGAGACAGAGACAGAGAGAGAGAGAGAGAGAGAGAGAGAGAGAGAGAAACACACGAGAGAGAGAGAGAACACGAGGGAGAGAGAGAACACGACGGAGAGAACATGAGGGAGAGAGAGAGAGAGAGGGACAGAGACAGAGAGAGAGAACACATGAGAGAGAGAACACGAGAGAGAGTGAGAACACGAAAGAATGAGAACACGAGCGAGAGAGAGAGTGCGCGAGAGAGAAGGAAAGAACACGAGCGAGACAGATAACATGAGCGAGAGAGAGAGACAACTCACGAGAGAGAGCGAATGCACGAGAGAGTGAGAACACATGAGAGAGAGAATGGGAACACGAGAGAGAGAGAACACGAGAGAGAGAGAACACGAGCGAGAAAACACGAGAGAGCAAGAGCACGAGAGAGAGAACACGAGGGAGAGAGAACACGAGGGAGAGAGAACACGAGGGAGAGAGAACACGAGGGAGAGAGAACACGAGGGAGAGAGAACACGAGGGAGAGAGAACACGAGGGAGGGGGAGAGAACACGAGCGAGGGAGAGAGAGACCACGAGAGAGAGAGAGAACACGAGCGAGAAAACGAGTGAGCAAGAGCACGAGAGAGAGAACACGAGTGAGAGAGAGAGAGAGAACACGAGCGAGCGAGCGAGCGAGAGCGAGAGAGTGCGTGAGAGTGCGCGAGAGAGAAAACATGGGCGAGAGAGAGAGAGAGAGAGAACACGAGCGAGAGAGATAACATGAGTGAGAGAGACAGACAGAGTGAACGCACGAGAGAGTGAGAACACACGAGAGAGAGAGAGAACACGAGGAAGAGAGAACACGAGAGAGAACACGAGAGAGAGAACACGAGAGAGAGAGAACACGAGAGAGCAAGAGAGAACACGAGGGAGCGAGAGAGAACACGAGGGAGCGAGAGAGAACACGAGGAAGAGAGAGAAGGAACGCGAGGGAGAGAGAACATGAGGCAGAGAGAGAGAACACGAGAGAGAGAGAGCGAGCGAGAGGGAGAGAGAACAAGAGAGAGCGAGAGAACACGAGCGAGAGAGAGAGAGAGAGAGAAAGAGAGCGAACATGAGCGAGAGAGAGAGCACGAGAGAGAGAGCGACCATGAGCATGGGAGAGGGAGAGCGCGAGAGAACACGAGCAGGAGAGAATCAGAAGAAA
>NW_027310270.1:0-51718 GCF_047496795.1 Chiloscyllium punctatum
AGGGACAGTGTAGAGGAAGCTTTACTCTGTATCTAACCCTGTGCTGTCCCTGTCCTGACCATCCCTAGTTGCCCCTTGAGGAGGTGGGGGGTGAGCTGCCTTCTTGACCCCCTGCAGTCCATGTGCTGTGGGTAGACCCACAGTGTCCCTCAGGGAGGGAATCCCAGGATTCTGACCCAGCCAGACTGAGGGAACGGCGAGATATTTCCAAGTCGGGATGGTGAGGGGCTCAGAGGGGAACTTGCAGGGGGTGGTGTTCCCATGTATTTGCTGCCCCTTGTCCTTCTGGATGGAAGTGGCCGTGGGTTTGGAAGGTGCTGCCTGAGGATCTTTGGGGAGTTTCTGCAGTGTATCTTGTAGCTGGTACACACTGCTGTTACTGAGGGTCGGTGGGGGGGGGAGGGGGGGAGGGAGGGAGGGGGTGTTTGTGGGTGTGGGGCCAATCCAGCGGGGGCTGCTTTGTCCCTGGATGGTGTCGAGCTTCTTGAGTGTTGTTGGAGCTGCCCCCACCCAGGGGCAAGTGGGGAGTGTTCCCTCACCCTCCTGCCTTGTGTCTTGTAGATGGTGGGACAGGCTTTGGGGGGAGTCAGGAGGGGAGTTCCTCGCTGCAGGATTCCCAGCCTCTGACCTGCTCTTGGAGCCACTGGGTTGATGTGGTGAGTCCGGTAGAGTTTCTGGTCAATGGTAACCCCCAGGATGTTGATAGTGGGGGGGGGGGATTCAGTGATGGGAACACCATTGAATGTCAAGGGGGGATGGTTCGACTGTCTCTTATTGGTGATGGTCATAGCCTGGTATTTGTGTGGTGTGAATATTACTTGCCACTGGTCAGCCCAAGCCTGGCTATTGTCCCGATCTTGTTCCATTTGAACACAGACTGCTTCAGTATCTGAGGGGATGGTGAATGGAGCTGAACACTGTGCAATCACCAGTGAACATCCCCCCACTTGGGGACCTTCTGATGGAGGGAGGGTCATTGATGAAGCAGCTGAAGGTGGTTGGGGGTGAGGACACTCCCCTGAGGGAGTCCTGGAGAGATGGTCTGGTGCTGGGATGGCTGACCCTCCAATAAAAACCATTTTCCTATGTACTAGTATGACTCCAACCAGCAGAGAGTTTGCCCCCTGCCACCCATTGATCCCAGTTTGCCCGGGCTCCTTGATGCCACACTCGGTCAAACACAGCCTTGATGTCACGGGCTGTCCCTCTCCCCTTCCCTCTGGGATTCAGCTCCTTTTGTCCGTGTTTGATCCAAGGCTGGAATGAGATCAGGAGCTGAGTGTCCCTGGGGGGAATCCAAACTGGGCGTCACTGAGCTGGTTATTGCGGAGCGGGTGCTGCCTGAGAGCACTGTTACTGACCCCTTCCATCACTTTACTGAGGATCGAGAGGAGACTGAGTGGACGGTGATTGGCCGGGTTGGATTTGTCCTGCTTTTTGTGTACAGGACGTACCTGAGCAATTTTCCACATTGTCAGGTAGATGCCAGTGTTGTAACTGGACTGGAACAGCAATGGCAGGTTGTGGAGCACACGTCTTTAGTGCTATTGCCGGAATGTTATCAGGGCCCATCGTCTTTGCAGTCTCCTGTATCGCCACCTGTTCCTTGAGATCACATGGAGTGTATCGAATTGGCTGGAGACTGGTCTCTGTGATGCTGGAGACCTTAAATAAAATGACAAAAAATAGTCTTGTAGCTTAATAATATTTTGAGGATTGAAACTCAACAATGTGCCTGATGTTTTCAGTTCCTGAAATCTCTTAATGAAGCTCTCGATCATATTACTGTTCAATTGAGGTGGCTGTGCATCATGTTATAGAATTTTATATCACAGAAGGAGGCCACTTGTCCCATTGTGTCTATACTGGCCCTTGGAAGAGCTCCCTCGCCAGTCCCACTCTCCAGCCCTATCTCCATAGCCCTTTAATATCCCTTTCAAATATTTCTCCAGCTGTCTTTTGAAAATTCCATGAAATCTGCCTCCAACACTATCTCCGGCAGTACATTCCAAATCCTAATGACTCTCTGAGTAAAGAGCTTTCTCATCACCTCATTCCTCGCTCCCTTGTTGACCCCCGAGTTACTGTCACACCAACTTCCAGAAACAGAAAATCCTTCTTTACTCTGTCCAAATTGTCCCTAATTTTGAACACCTCGATAAAGTCACCTCTTAATCCCTGCTCCATGCAGAATCAAGCAAATCTCTCTAACCTTTCCTTGTGTTCCAACATCCCCAATTCCTGGTGCCTTTTTGGGGAACCTCCGTTGCCCTCTCTTCAGGGTCGGAATATCCTCGCAGAACTGAACCGAGGGAGGAACAGGGATTGAGATGTTAAATCTGATGTCCCTTCCTCCAGCTGCTTTCCGCACTCAGAGATATCCCACAGGCAAATGAAGGGCTTTCATTGGAGAGTGCAGAGTGTTGTCCGATAGGAAACACAGCAGCTCATTGTCGCACAGCAAGATCCCACACACAGCAATGCGGGAATGACCCAGATCGCTTGTATTTACTGATGTTGGTTGCGGGATGAACACTGACCCTCTGACAGTGCCCACTCCCTCAGCACTGACCCTCCAACAGTGCCCACTCCCTCAGCGCTGACCCACCGACAGTGCCCGTTCCCTCAGCGCTGACCCTCCGACAGTGCCTGCTCCCTCAGCGCTGACCCTCCGACAGTGCCCGCTCCCTCAGCGCTGACCCTCCGACAGTACCCACTCCCTCAGCGCTGACCCTCTGACAGTGCCCACACCCTCAGCACTGACCCTCCGACAGTGCCCACTCCCTCAGCACTAACCCTCTGACAGTGCCCACTCCCTCAGTGCTGACCCTCCGACAGTGCCCGCTCCCTCAGCACTGACCCTCTGACAGTGCCCACACTCTCAGTACTGACCCTCCGACAGTGCCCACTCCCTCAGCATTGACCCTCTAACAGTGCCCACTCCCTCAGCACTGACCCTCCGACAGTGCCCACACTCTCAGTACTGACCCTCCAACAGTGCCCACTCCCTCAGCACTGACCCTCCGACAGAGCCCACTCCCTCAGCGCTAAACCTTTGACAGTGCCCACTCCCTCAGCACTGACCCTCCGACAATGCCCACTCCCTCAGCACTGACCCTCCGACAGTACCCACTCCCTCAGCGCTGACCCTCCCACAGTGCCCGCTTCCTCAGCACTGACCCTCCCACAGTGCCCGCTCCCTCCGCACTGACCCTCCGACAGTGCCCGCTCCCTCAGCACTGACCCTCCGACAGTACCCACACTCTCAGTACTGACCCTCCAAAAGTGCCCACTGCCTCAGCACTGACCCTCCGACGGTGCCCACACTCTCAGTACTGACCCTCCAACAGTGCCCACTCCCTCAGCACTGACCCTCCAACAGTGCCCACTCCCTCAGCACTGACCCTCTGACAGTGCCCACTCCCTCAGCACTGACCCTCCAACGGTGCCCACACTCTCAGTACTGACCCTCCGACAGTGCCCACTCCCTCAGCACTGACCCTCTGACAGTGCCCGCTCCCTCAGCACTGACCCTCTGACAGTGCCCACTCCCTCAGCGCTGACCCTCTGACAGTGCCCACTCCCTCAGCGCTGACCCTCCGACAGTGCTGCACTCCCTCAGCACTGACCCTCCGACAGTGCCCACACCCTCAGCACTGACCCTCCGACAGTGCCCACTCCCTCAGCACTGACCCTCCGACAGTGCCCACTCCCTCAGCACTGACCCTCCGACAGTGCCCGCTCCCTCAGCACTGACCCTCTGACAGTGCCCGCTCCCTCAGCACTGACCCTCCGACAGTGCCCGCTTCCTCAGCACTGACCCTCCGACAGTGCCCACTCCCTCAGCGCTGACCCTCTGACAGTGCCCACTCCCTCAGCACTGACCCTCCGACAGTGCCCACTCCCTCAGCGCTAACCCTTTGACAGTGCCCACTCCCTCAGCACTAACCCTTTGACAGTGCCCACTCCCTCTGCGCTGACCCTCCGACAGTGCCCACTCCCTCTGCACTGACCCTCTGACAGTGCCCACTCCCTCAGCGCTGACCCTCCGACAGTGCCCGCTCCCTCAGCACTGACCCTCCGACAGTGCCCGCTCCCTCAGCACTGATCCTCCGACAGTGCCCGCTCCCTCAGTACTGACCCTCCGACAGTGCCC
This sequence comes from Chiloscyllium punctatum, assembly GCF_047496795.1. NCBI lineage: Eukaryota > Metazoa > Chordata > Chondrichthyes > Orectolobiformes > Hemiscylliidae > Chiloscyllium > Chiloscyllium punctatum. Next base: position 4,157 of record NW_027310270.1, read on the forward strand.
ACTCCCTCAGCACTGACCCTCCGACAGTGCGGCACTCCGTCAGCACTGACCCTCCGACAGTGCCCACTCCCTCAGCACTGACCCTCCGATAGTGCGGCACTCCGTCAGCACTGACCCTCAAACAGTGCCCACTCCCTCAGCACTGACCCTCCGACAGTGCAGCACTCCCTCAGTACTGACTCTTTGTCAGGATCTTGAAGCAGAGCAGTCAGGGTGTCTTACACATTGTTCCAAAGAGCTGGCCCACAGTAGATGGGTGGAATGGCCTCTGCACGGGATATGCTGTTGTTGAAAGTTAAGACACGATAGGCATCGTGGTCTGAAAGGAATCCTTCGCCTTGAAATCACTTTGCCAAATACCTGTGGTAGGGGCAGAGGTGTGCCTGCTGTGAGTGTGGGATGGTGTTGGGTCGTTGAGGACTGACACAGCCATGAGATAATCTCAGGAACGGGGACAGAGGTCTCTCTCTCTCTCTGGTGTGGTCTGGGTCTGTGAGGTTGGGGGACTCAGTGTCACTGGGTGCTGAAAGTTGTTCTGTATTCTCCACAGGAAGCCAACCCCCAAGCCACTGCCTGATGAGTCTGATCTCTCACTGATTCCACCCTGCCCTGATTTACACTTTCTGACTGTGTGAACGGCCGGCTATCCAGAACCTAACACAAGAAACACCCTGTTCACCTCAGCAACAGGAAGCATCGATAAAAATAACACACTCTCTTTACACCCCCCACCCCCCCCCCCAACCAAACACTCCCAGGTCAGGGACAGCACGGGGTTAGATACAGAGTAAAGCTCCCTGTACACTGTCCCCCCCATCAAACACTCCCAGGACAGGGACAGCACGGGGTTAGATACAGAGTAAAGCTCCCTCTACACTGTCCTCCCATCAAACACTCCCAGGGACAGGGACAGCATGGGGTTAGATACAGAGTAAAGCTCCCTCTACACTGTCCTCCCATCAAACACTCCCAGGGACAGGGACAGCACGGGGTTAGATATAGAGTAAAGCTCCCTCTACACTGTCCTCCCATCAAACACTCCCAGGGACAGGGACAGCACGGGGTGAGATACAGAGTAAAGCACCCTCTACACTGTCCCTTTTCAAGCAGCTTGAGTTTTCTACAAAATAGCTTCCCCCTGATGTTTCTGATGTTCTGTCACTGTCACATAAACACAGGAACCAATTTGCACACAGAGAGATCCCACGTACTACACGTTATCTCTAATCGCCAGGATTACAGTATTTGGAGACTTAAAACATAAGGAGCTGTGAGAACTGTAACAGTGCGGTGTGTTTCTCTGAACTGTGATGACCCACTCTCTCTTTCTGTCTCTCTGTCTCTCTCTCTCTCTCTCTCCCTTTCTCTCTGTCTCTGTCTCTCCCTCTCTCTCTCTCTCTCTCTGTCTGTCTCTCTCACTCTCTCTCTCTGACAGTTTGGGGTCTGTAGTCTACACTCCCATCAAGGTAAAAGCAAGGACTGGAGACCAGAGTCTAGATTAGTGTGGTGCTGGAAAAGTACAGCAGGTCAGGCAGCATCCGAGGAGCGAGAAAATCGATGTTTCGGGCAAAAGTCTTTCTTCACTCCCACCAAGACATTTCCCCATTCAGAGTGCTTTATTTTGACCAAGATGGACTCCTTTGATGGTCCTTCGAAGATTCCATCCTCCTCACTGCCATATCGGATTCCTTGGTTGATACCCACAGCTCCTCCCTGTGCCCTCACTGGCTTGTCTGAACACCATGTGAACAGTGAGGTGGAGCTGTCAATCCTGACTGTCTTTCGGTCAAACCTCCATCGTAGCAAAGGTGTCACAGACCCACCACCTACCCTAACCCTGTAACGCTGCACTTCCCCACCTACAGGGTTCCTAAGGCACCCTAACCTGCACAACCCTGGGCACTATGGGACAATTTCCCATGGCCAATCCACCCTAAGCTGTACATCCCTGGGCACTATGGGACAATTTCCCATGGCCAATCCACCCTAACCTGTACATCCCTGGGGACTATGGGACAATTTCCCATGGCCAATCCACCCTAAGCTGTACATCCCTGGGCACTATGGGACAATTTCCCATGGCCAATCCACCCTAACCTGTACATCCCTGGGGACTATGGGACAATTTCCCACGGCCAATCCACCCTAACCTGCACATCCCTGGACACTATGGGACAATTTCCCAATGGCCAATCCACCCTAACCTTCACATCCCTGGGCACTATGGGATAATTTCCCATGGCCAATCCACCCTAACCTGCACATCCCTGGGCACTATGGGACAATTTCCCATGGCCAATCCACCCTAACCTGTTCATCCCTGGACACTATGGGACAATTTCCCAATGGCCAATCCACCCTAACCTGCACATCCCTGGGCACTATGGGACAATTTCCCAATGGCCAATCCACCCGAACCTGCACATCCCTGGACACTATGGGACAATTTCCCAATGGCCAATCCACCCGAACCTGCACATCCCTGGACACTATGGGACAATTTCCCAACGGCCAATCCACCCTAACCTGCACATCCCTGGACACTATGGGACAATTTCCCACGGCCAATCCACCCTAACCTGCACATCCCTGGACACTATGGGACAATTTCCCACGGCCAATCCACCCTAACCTGCACATCCCTGGACACTATGGGACAATTTCCCAACGGCCAATCCACCCTAACCTGCACATCCCTGGACACTATGGGACAATTTCCCAACGGCCAATCCACCCTAACCTGCACATCCCTGGACACTATGGGACAATTTCCCACGGCCAATCCACCCTAACCTGCACATCCCTGGACACTATGGAACAATTTCCCAATGGCCAATCCACCCTAACCTTCACATCCCTGGGCACTATGGGATAATTTCCCATGGCCAATCCACCCTAACCTGCACATCCCTGGGCACTATGGGACAATTTCCCATGGCCAATCCACCCTAACCTGTTCATCCCTGGACACTATGGGACAATTTCCCAATGGCCAATCCACCCTAACCTGCACATCCCTGGGCACTATGGGACAATTTCCCAATGGCCAATCCACCCTAACCTGCACATCTCTGGACACTATGGGACAATTTCCCAATGGCCAATCCACCCGAACCTGCACATCCCTGGACACTATGGGACAATTTCCCAACGGCCAATCCACCCTAACCTGCACATCCCTGGGCACTATGGGATAATTTCCCATGGCCAATCCACCCTAACCTGCACATCCCTGGGCACTATGGGACAATTTCCCATGGCCAATCCACCCTAACCTGTTCATCCCTGGACACTATGGGACAATTTCCCAATGGCCAATCCACCCTAACCTGCACATCCCTGGGCACTATGGGACAATTTCCCATGGCCAATCCACCCTAACCTGTTCATCCCTGGACACTATGGGACAATTTCCCATGGCCAATCCACCCTAACCTGCACATCCCTGGGCACTATGGGACAATTTCCCATGGCCAATCCACCCTAACCTGCACATCCCTGGGCACTATGGGACAATTTCCCATGGCCAATCCACCCTAACCTGCACATCCCTGGGCACTATGGGACAATTTCCCATGGCCAATCCACCCTAACCTGTTCATCCCTGGACACTAAGGGACAATTTCCCATGGCCAATCCACCCTAACCTGTTCATCCCTGGACACTATGGGACAATTTCCCATTGGCCAATCCACCCTAACCTGCACATCCCTGGGCACTATGGGACAATTTCCCATGGCCAATCCACCCTAACCTGTACATCTCTGGACACTATGGGACAATTTCCCATGGCCAATCCACCCTAACCTGCACATCCCTGGGCACTATGGGACAATTTCCCATGGCCAATCCACCCTAACCTGCACATCTCTGGGCACTATGGGACAACTTCCCAGAGCCAATCCACACTAACCTGCACATCCCTTGGCATTATCGGACAATTTCCCATGGCCAACCCACCCTAACCTGCACATCCCTGGACACTATGGGACAATTTCCCATGGCCAATCCACCCTAACTTGTACATCCCTGGACACTGTGGGACACTTTCCCATGGCCAATCCACCCTAACCTGCACATCCCTGAACACTATGGAACAGTTTCCCATGGCCAACCAACCCTAACCTGCACATCCCTGGACACTATGGGACAATTTCCCACGGCCACTCCACCCTAACCTACACATCCCTGGGCACTATGGGACAATTTCCCACGGCCACTCCACCCTAACCTGCACATCCCTGGACACTATGGGACAATTTCCCACGGCCAATCCACTCTAACCTGCACATCCCTGGACACCATGGGAACATTTCCCATGGCCAACCCACTCTAACCTACACATCCCTGGGCACAAGGGACAATTTCCAATGGCTAATCCACCCTAACGTGCACATCTCTGGACATTTTTGGACAATTTCTCACGGCCAATCTACCCTAACCTGCACATCCCTGGGCACGATGGGACAATTTTCCATGGCAAATCTACCCTAACCTACACATCCCTGGGCACTATGGGACAATTTTCCATGGCAAATCTACCCTAACCTACACATCCCTGGGCACTATGGGACAATTTTCCATGGCAAATCTACCCTAACCTACACATCCCTGGGCACTATGGGACAATTTTCCATGGCAAATCTACCCTAACCTACACATCCCTGGGCACTATGGGACAATTTTCCATGGCAAATCTACCCTAACCTACACATCCCTGGGCACTATGGGACAATTTCCCACGGCCAATCCACACTAACCTGCACATCCCTTGGCACTATGGGACAATTTTCCATGGCAAATCTACCCTAACCTACACATCCCTGGGCAGTATGGGACAATTTCCCATGGCCAATCCATCCAAATGTGCATATCCTTGGACACTATGGGACAATTTCCCATGGCCAATCCATCCTGACCTGCACATCCCTGGACACTATGGGACAATTTCTCATGTCCAATACACCCTAACCTGCACAGCCTCAGACACTATGGGACAATTTCCCATGTTTGACACACCCTGGCCTGTACATCCCTGGGGATTATGGGACAGTTTGACATGGCCAATCCACCCTAACCTGCACATCCCTGGGCACTATGGGACACTTTGCCATTGCCAATCCACCCAAATGTGGACATCCCAGGACACTTAAGGGATAATTTCCCATGCCTAATCCACCCTAACCTGTACATCGCTGGGCACTATGGGACAATTTCGCGTGGCCAGTACACCCTAACCTGCACATCCTCAGACACTATGGGACCATTTCCCATGTTTGACACACCCTAGCCTGTACATACCTGGGGACTATGGGACAATTTCCCATGGCCAATCCACCCAAATGTGCACATCCCTGGACACGATGGGACAATTTCCCATGGCCAACCCACCCTAACCTGCACTTCCCTGGGGACTATGGGAGAATTTCCCATGGACAATCCACCCAAATGTGCACATCCCTGGGCACTATGGTACAATTTCCCACGGCCAACCCACCCTAACCTGCACTTCCCTGGGCACTATGGGACAATTTCCCATGGCCAACCCACCCCAACCTGCACATCCCTGGACACTATGGGACAATTTCCCATGGCCAACCCACCCTAACCTGCACATTCCTGGGCACTATGGGACAATTTCCCACGGCCAATCCACACTAACCTGCACATCCCTGGACATTTTGGGACAATTTCCCACGGCCAATCCACACTAACCTGCACATCCCTGGACATTTTGGGACAATTTCCCACGGCCAATCCATCCTAACCTGCACATCACTGGGCACTATGGGACACTTTGCCATTGCCAATCCACCCAAATGTGGACATCCCAGGACACTTAAGGGATAATTTCCCATGCCTAATCCTCCCTAACCTGCACATCCTTGGACACTATGGGACAATTTCCCATGGCCAATCCACCCTAACCTACACATCCCTGGGCACAAGGGGACATTTTCCCATGGCCAATCCACCCTAACCTGCACATCCCTGGACAGTATGGGACAATTTCCCATGGCCAATCCATCCTAACCTGCACATCCCTGGGCACTATGGGATAATTTCCCATGGCCAATTCACCCTAACCTACACATTCCTGGACACTAGGGGACAATTTCCCACGGCCAATCCACCCTAACCTGCACATCCCTGGACACTATGGGACAAATTCTCATGTCCAATCCACCCTAACCTGCACATCCCTGGGCACTATGGGACAATTTCCCATGGCCAATCCACCCTAACCTTCACATCGCTGGGCACTATGGGACAATTTCCCATGGCCTATCCACTCTAACCTGTACCTTCTGGTCACTATGGGACAATTTCCCACGGCCAATCCACCCTAACCTGCACTTCCTCAGACACTATGGGACAATTTCCCATGTTTGACACCCTAGCCTGTACATCCCTGGGGACTATGGGACAATTTCCCATGGCCAATCCACACTAACCTGCACAACCCTTGGCACTATGGGACAATATTGCATGGCCAATCCACCCTAACCTGCACATCCCTGGGCACTATGGCACATTTTCCCACGGCCAATCCACCCTAACCTGCACATCCCTGGACACTATGGGACAATTTCCCATGGCCAATCCACCCTAACCTGCACATCCCTGGGTACAAGGGGACATTTTCCCACGGCCAATCCACCCTAACCTGCACATCCCTGGGTACAAGGGGACATTTTCCCACGGCCAATCCACCCTAACCTGCACATCCCTGGGTACAAGGGGACATTTTCCCATGGCCAATCCACCCTAACCTGCAAGTCTCTGGACATTTTTGGACAATTTCCTATGGCCAATCCACCCTAACCTGCACATCCCTGGATACTATGGGACAATTTCCCATGGCTAATCCACCCTAACCTGCACATCCCTGGGCACTATGGGACAATTTCCCACGGCCAATCCACCCTGACCTGCACATCCCTGGGCACTATGGGACAATTTCCCATGACCAATCCACCCTAATCTGCACATCCCTGGGCACTATGGGACAATTTCCCACGGCCAATCCACCCTAACCTGTACATCCCTGGACACTATGGGACAATTTCCCACGACCAATCCACCCTAACCTGCACATCCCTGGGCACTATGGGACAATTTCCCATAACCAATCCACCCTAACCTGCACATCACTGGACACTATGGGACAACTTCCCATGGCCAATCCACACTAACCTGCACATCCCTGGGCACTATGGGATAATTTCCCATGGTCAATCCACCCAAACCTGCACAGCCCTGGGCACTATGGGACAAATTCTCATGTCCAATCCACCCTAACCTGCACATCCCTGGGCACTATGGGACAATTTCCCATGACCAATCCACCCTAACCTGTACATCCCTGGTTACTATGGGACAATTTCCCACGGCCAATCCACCCTAACCTGCACATCCTCAGACACTGTGGGACAATTTCTCATGGCCAATTCACCCTAACGTGCACATCCCTGGTTACTATGGGACAATTTCCCACGGCCAATCCACCCTAACCTGCACATCCTCAGACACTGTGGGACAATTTCCCATGTTTGACACCCTAGCCTGTACATCTCTGGGGACTATGGGACAATTTCCCATGGCCAATCCACCCTAACCTACACATCCCTGGGCACAAGGGGACATTTTCCCATTGCTAATCCACCCTAACCTGCAAGTCTCTGGACATTTTTGGACAATTTCCCATGACCAATCCCCCCTAACCTGCACATCCCTGGGCACTATGGGACAATTTCCCATGACCAATCCCCCCTAACCTGCACATCCCTGGGCACTATGGGACAATTTCCCATGACCAATCCACCCTAACCTGCACATCCCTGGACACTATGGGACAACTTCCCACGGCCAATCCACACTAACCTGCACATCCCTGGGCACTATGGGATAATTTCCCATGGTCAATCCACCCTAACCTGCACATCCCTGGACACTATGGGACAACTTCCCACGGCCAATCCACACTAACCTGCACATCCCTGGGCACTATGGGATAATTTCTCATGGTCAATCCACCCTAACCTGCACATCCCTGGACACTATGGGACAAATTCTCATGTCCAATCCACCCTAACCTGCACATCCCTGGGCACTATGGGACAATTTCCCATGGCCAATCCACCCTAACCTTCACATCGCTGGGCACTATGGGACAATTTCCCATGGCCTATCCACTCTAACCTGTACCTTCTGGTCACTATGGGACAATTTCTCATGGCCAATTCACCCTAACGTGCACATCCCTGATTACTATGGGACAATTTCCCATGGCCAGTACACCCTAACCTGCACATCCTCAGACACTGTGGGACAATTTCCCATGTTTGACACCCTAGCCTGTACATCTCTGGGGACTATGGGACAATTTCCCATGGCCAATCCACCCTAACCTGCACATCCCTGGACACGATGGGACAATTTCCCACGGCCAATCCACCCTAACCTGCACATCCCTGGACACTATGGGACAATTTCCCATGGCCTATCCACTCTAACCTGTACCTTCTGGTCACTATGGGACAATTTCTCATGGCCAATTCACCCTAACGTGCACATCCCTGGTCACTATGGGACAATTTCTCATGGCCAATTCACCCTAACGTGCACATCCCTGGTTACTATGGGACAATTTCCCACGGCCAATCCACCCTAACCTGCACATCCTCAGACACTATGGGACAATTTCCCATGTTTGACACCCTAGCCTGTACATCCCTGGGGACTATGGGACAATTTCCCATGGCCAATCCACACTAACCTGCACAACCCTTGGCACTATGGGACAATATTGCATGGCCAATCCACCCTAACCTGCACATCCCTGGGCACTATGGCACATTTTCCCACGGCCAATCCACCCTAACCTGCACATCCCTGGGTACAAGGGGACATTTTCCCACGGCCAATCCACCCTAACCTGCACATCCCTGGGTACAAGGGGACATTTTCCCATGGCCAATCCACCCTAACCTGCAAGTCTCTGGACATTTTTGGACAATTTCCTATGGCCAATCCACCCTAACCTGCACATCCCTGGATACTATGGGACAATTTCCCATGGCTAATCCACCCTAACCTGCACATCCCTGGGCACTATGGGAAAATTTCCCATGGCCAATCCACCCTAACCTGCACATCCCTGGGCACTATGGGACAATTTCCCATGACCAATCCACCCTAATCTGCACATCCCTGGGCACTATGGGACAATTTCCCATAACCAATCCACCCTAACCTGCACATCACTGGACACTATGGGACAACTTCCCATGGCCAATCCACACTAACCTGCACATCCCTGGGCACTATGGGATAATTTCCCATGGTCAATCCACCCAAACCTGCACAGCCCTGGGCACTATGGGACAAATTCTCATGTCCAATCCACCCTAACCTGCACATCCCTGGGCACTATGGGACAATTTCCCATGACCAATCCACCCTAACCTGTACATCCCTGGTTACTATGGGACAATTTCCCACGGCCAATCCACCCTAACCTGCACATCCTCAGACACTGTGGGACAATTTCTCATGGCCAATTCACCCTAACGTGCACATCCCTGGTTACTATGGGACAATTTCCCACGGCCAATCCACCCTAACCTGCACATCCTCAGACACTGTGGGACAATTTCCCATGTTTGACACCCTAGCCTGTACATCTCTGGGGACTATGGGACAATTTCCCATGGCCAATCCACCCTAACCTACACATCCCTGGGCACAAGGGGACATTTTCCCATTGCTAATCCACCCTAACCTGCAAGTCTCTGGACATTTTTGGACAATTTCCCATGACCAATCCCCCCTAACCTGCACATCCCTGGGCACTATGGGACAATTTCCCATGACCAATCCCCCCTAACCTGCACATCCCTGGGCACTATGGGACAATTTCCCATGACCAATCCACCCTAACCTGCACATCCCTGGACACTATGGGACAACTTCCCACGGCCAATCCACACTAACCTGCACATCCCTGGGCACTATGGGATAATTTCCCATGGTCAATCCACCCTAACCTGCACATCCCTGGACACTATGGGACAACTTCCCACGGCCAATCCACACTAACCTGCACATCCCTGGGCACTATGGGATAATTTCCCATGGTCAATCCACCCTAACCTGCACATCCCTGGACACTATGGGACAAATTCTCATGTCCAATCCACCCTAACCTGCACATCCCTGGGCACTATGGGACAATTTCCCATGGCCAATCCACCCTAACCTTCACATCGCTGGGCACTATGGGACAATTTCCCATGGCCTATCCACTCTAACCTGTACCTTCTGGTCACTATGGGACAATTTCTCATGGCCAATTCACCCTAACGTGCACATCCCTGATTACTATGGGACAATTTCCCATGGCCAGTACACCCTAACCTGCACATCCTCAGACACTGTGGGACAATTTCCCATGTTTGACACCCTAGCCTGTACATCTCTGGGGACTATGGGACAATTTCCCATGGCCAATCCACCCTAACCTGCACATCCCTGGACACGATGGGACAATTTCCCACGGCCAATCCACCCTAACCTGCACATCCCTGGACACTATGGGACAATTTCCCATGGTCAATCCACCCTAACCTGTACATCCCTGGGCACTATGGGACAATTTCCCATGGCCAACCCACCTGAACCTGTACATCCCTGGGCACTATGGGACAATTTCCCATGGCCAATCCACCCTAACCTGTACATCCCTGGGCACTATGGGACAATTTCCCATGGCCAACCCACCCTAACCTGCACATCCCTGGGCACTATGGGACAATTTCCCACGGCCAATCCACCCACACCTGCACATCCCTGGGCACTATGAGACAATTTCCCATGGCCAATCCACCCTAACCTGTACATCTCTGGGCACTATGGGACAATTTCCCATGGCCAATCCACCCAAATGTGGACATCCCAGGACACTGTGGGATTATTTCCCATGGCCAATCCAGCTGAAACTGCACATCCTTGCATATGATATAATTTCCCATGTCCAATCCACCCTAACCTGTACACCCCTGGACACTATGGGACAATTTCCCATTGCCAATCCACCCTAACCTACACATTCCAAGACACAATGGGTCAATTTCCCCTGGTTGACACACCCTAACCTGCACATCCCTGGGCACTATCAGACAATTTTCCATGGCCAACCCACCCTAACCTGCCTATTCGTAGACACTATGGGACAATTTCCCATGGTTGACACACCCTAACCTGTACATCCCTGGGCACTATGGGAGAATTTCCCATGGCCAATCCACCCTAACCTGCACATCCCTGGACACTACGGGACAATTTCCCCACGGCCAATCCACCCTAACCTGCACATCCCTGGACACTACGGGACAATTTCCCATGGCCAATCCACCCTAACCTGCACATCCCTGGGCACTATGGGACCATTTCCCACGGCCAATCCACCCTAACCTGCACATCTTTGGATTGTGGGAGGAAACCGGAACACTCAGAGGAAACCCACGCAGACCCGGGAAGAATGTGTCAACTCCACACAGACAGTTGGCCGAGGGTGGGATTGAACTGGGTCCCCGGTGCTGGGAGGCAACTGTGCTAAATATTTCTTTCTTATTTATCCACTGTTGCATGTGTCTTCCAGATGCACTGACTTGCGATTTGTCCCCAAATTGCATCTCAGCTTCTCTCTGCTGTGACCTGCTTGTTATGGTTCCCTGAACCCAGTCTATTTGGTTTAAGCAGCGTTAACAAAGCTGTCCGAGGTTCCTGTCCAGGTCAGATGTAACCTGTCTAACTTGGACTTGTCTCTGACCGTTCTCTCCCAAACTCCGAAATGGTTAAGTGCTGGGTATGACGAGCTGTGAGTTTCCAGATTGTGCTGGAGGACAGTTCTGCTGCTGGTGATGCCCCGAGTACCTCAGGGATGCCTAGTCTTGAGCCGCTAGATCAGTTCGATGTCTGTCCCATTGAGCACAGTGATAGTGCCCACACAACACGATGGAGGGTATTCTCAATGTGAAGGTGGGACTTTATCTCCACACGGACAGTGCGGGGCTCACTCTTACCGATACTGTCATGGACAGATACACCTGCAGCCAGCAGATTGGGAAGGAGGAGGTCAGGAATGTATTTTCCCTCTTGTTGGTTCCCTCACTACCTGCTGCAGACCCAGTCTAGCAGCTGGGTCCTTTAGGACCCGACCAGCTCCATCAGTAATGCTGCTGCTGCTGAGTCACTCTTGGTGGGGGGGGGGGAGACTGAAATCCCCCACCCAGAGGGCATTCTGTGCCCCCTCACCACCCTCAGTGCCTCCTCCAAATGTTGTCCCACGTGGAGGATACTGATCCATCAGCCGAGGGAGGCTGGTATGTGGTCATCGGCAGGGGGGGTTTCCTTGCCCCTGTTTAACCTGAAGCTATGAGACTCCATGGGGCTCAGAGCAACTCCCTCCCCGACTGTCACCCACTGTACCCCTCCCTCGGCCGGGTCAGTCCTGTTACCCCCCTCCATCTCAGGAAGCCTGTCTGTACCCCAGAGGGCGAAGGTGGGCACTGCAGATGCTGGAGATCAGAGTGGTGCTGGAAAAGCACAGCAGGTCAGGCAGCATCCGAGAGCAGGGAAAGGACTTTTGCCCGAAACGTTGATTGTCCCGCTCCTCGGATGCTGTGGACCTGCTGTGCTTTTCCAGCACCACTCTACTCTAGTCTGTACTCCAGATCCATCTGTTCAGAACAAACATGGACCCTTCCTTTGATGTCACCCACCTTACGAATGGACTAGACTGGAAGGTGCTGGGGTCCGGTATGCCCTGGTGAGAGGAGAGTTGAGGTTTTCACAGCCTTTAGAAAGTATTGGGTGAGCTCTTGAAATGTTAGGGCTATGGGTCCGGTGCAGGAGGGTGTAGGTTTAAGTCAATACTTTGGTGGCACAATTTCGATGGGCTGAATAGCCTCCTTTCTGAACTGTACGAGAAAAGTCTTATTCCTGTCTACTTCGAGTGCCCCTCAACTCTGTCAAGGGAGGGAGTCTTGCTTTGAACTTTTGAAATACCTCATTATCTGTGTGTTTAGTTCATGCCTTAACAGAAGCCAATACACAGATACAAGAGAGAACAGAGAAATTATTGAACAATTGCCCTCCCGTAACACTGACGTTAGATTGGCCCCTTCCCCCCCCACTCTGTCTGTCTCTGGGGTCTGGGTGGAGAGCGTCATGGTCCTCAGAGTGACGAGAATCAGTCCTGGATTTCCCACCAAGACGTGACATTAACAAAGGCACAACAGTGCCTCTCCTTCCTCAGGAGGCTATGGAAATGCAGCCCGTCCACAAGGACCCTCAGCAACTCCGACAGATGTACCAGGGAGGGTGTTCAATCTGGGTGGAGGGCGGTGTGGAACGGCAGGAACTCCAGGGGGCTGTGAACCCAGCCCAGACCATCGCACAAACCCAACCTTCCATCCACTGACTCCATCCACACGTCCCACTGCCTGGGGAAGGCAGCCGACATCATCACAGACCCCTCCCAGCCTGGTTAGAATCCCTCCCCGCCCTCTTCCGTCAGGCAGAAGGTACAAAACCTTAAACACATGGACCGCCAGATTCAGGAACAGATTCAGGAATAGCTTCTTCCCCACTGTTATTACACTGCCGAATGGACTGCTCCGACTTTGACCTTAAATGTTGGTCTTGCTCCCTGTGCACCCACTCTGCAGCTGTAATACTGTATTCCTCGCTCTGTTCGATCACCCTGTAATCTTTGTGCAGTATGATCTACCTGTAGTCCACGCAAAACAAAACTTTTCACTGTCCCTGGGTACGTGTGACAATAATCAATCAAATCAAACCAAAGTTAGCTATTTGCCCTCCTGTGACACTGACATTGATTCTGTCGATTTCTGTTTCTGGGATCTCTCTGTGGCCCCTCTGCCCTCACTCCTGAATCCCACGCGGCTCCCCTGTTGGACCTTAGCAAGATTTCTAAGGACGGAACCCAGGGTAATTGCAGCCGGGACCACACTTGGAGCAGTTGGTCACGGACTCTGCAATCTCTCTTCTTTTCCTGAGCTCCATGTTTCCCAGTCCGTGCTCTCACTGGTAATTTGGGCTGTCGGATATATAAATCAGTCTCTGCGTTGATCCACCCAGCAAGGAGGTGAGAGCAGTGAGTACAGGACTTGGGAGGTCGTGTTGTGGCTGTACAGGACATTGGTGAGGCCACTTTCGGAATGCTGTGTTCAGTTCCGGTTTCCTTCCTATCGGAAGGACGTTGTGAAACTTGAAAGGGTTCAGAAAAGATTTACAAGGATGTTGCCAGGGTTGGAGGATCTGAGCTACAGGGAGAGGCTGAACAGGCTGGGGCTGTTTTCTCTGGAGCGTCAGAGGCTGAGGGGTGACCTTATAGAGGTTTATAAAATCATGAGGGGCGTGGATAGGATAAATAGACAAGGTCTATCTATACCCAGAACTAGAGGGGCATAGATTTAGGGTGAGAGGTGAAAGATTTAAAAGGGACCTTGGAGACAACTTTTTCACACAGAGGGTGGTACGTGTATGGAATGAGCTGCCAGAGGGTGTGGTGGAGGCTGGTACAATTACAACATTGAAGAGGCATTTGGATGGATATATGAATAGGAAGGGTTTGGAGGGATATGGGCCGGGTGCTGGCAGGTGGGACTAGATTGGGTTGGTTAAAAATCACCCAACACCAGGTTATAGTCCAACAGGTTTAATTGGAAGCACTAGCTTTCAGAGCGACGCTCCTTCATCAGGTGGTTGTGGAGAAGGAGCAGCGCTGAGACAGCTAGTGCTTCCAATTAAACCTGTTGGACTATAACCTGGTGTTGGGTGATTTTTAACTTTGTCCACCCCAGTCCAACACCGGCATCTCCAAATCAGGATGAATTGAGGCTATCTGGTCAGCAAGGACGGGCTGAGCTGAAGGGTGTGTTTCCGTGCTGTATGACTCTCTAAGTATCTCGCTGTGTGTATTAAGTCTCACCTTCTCCACTGTCTAGGCTCGAAACATACAGACCAGTGAACTCTCTGCAGTAAAGGTCATCAAGCTGGACCCTGGTAAGTTAGCGATGGCCGGAAGCGCTGGTCAACAAGGTTTGGGGATAACCAGCTAATAATCCAACCGGCCGACTCATCCACCAGGCTCCAAACAGTGGAGCGAAATGGGACAGTTTTAGGGCCTGTGCTGATGACTTTGCTCCTCGGTCTGACTTCCTCTACCTTTGTGCAGCCTCTCTGCTCCTCCCTCCCAGCATGCCTCACTCTCCGAAGCCAATGCTGCGGAGGATATACACTCCCTCCGCCCCCTCCACCATAGTGTCATAGAGATGGACAGCACAGAAACAGACCCTTCGGCCCAACCCGTCTATACTGACCCAGATATCCCAACCCAATCTAGTCCCACCTGCCAGCACCCGGCCCATATCCCTCCAAACCCTTCCTATTCATATACCCGTCCAGATGCCTCTTCAATGTTGTAATTGTACCAGCCTCCACCCCATCCTCTGGCAGCTCATTCCATACACGTACCACCCTCTGGGTGAAAAAGTTGCCCCTTAGGTCCCTTTTATATCTTTCCCCTCTCACCCTAAACCTATGCCCCTCTAGTTCTGGACTCCCCGACCCCAGGGAAAAGACTTTGTCTATTTACCCTATCCATGCCCCTCATGATTTTATAAACCTCTATCAGGTCACCCCTCAGCCTCCGACGCTCCAGGGAAAACAGCCCCAGCCTGTTCAGCCTCTCCCTGTAGCTCAAATCCTCCAACCCTGGCAACATCCTTGTAAATCTTTTCTGAACCCTTTCAAGTTTCACAACATCCTTCCGATAGGAAGGAGACCAGAATTGCACGCAATATTCCAACAGTGGCCTAACCAATGTCCTGTACAGCCGCAACATGACCTCCCAACTCCTGTACTCAATACTCTGACCAATAAATGGAAGCATACCAAACACCTTCTTCACTATCCTATCGACCTGTGACTCCACTTTCAAGGAGCTATGAACCTACACTCCAAGGTCTCTTTGTTCAGTAACACTCCCTAGGACCTTACCATTAAGTGTATAAGTCCTGCTCAGATTTGCTTTCCTAAAATGCAGCACCTCGCATTTATCTGAATTAAACTCTATCTGCCACTTCTCAGCCCATTGGCCCATCTGGTCCAGATCCTGTTGTAATCTGAGGTAACCCTCTTCGCTGTCCACTACACCTCCAATTTTGGTGTCATCTGCAAACTTACTAACTGTACCTCTTATGCTCACATCCAAATCATTTATGTAAATGACAAAAAGTAGAGGGCCCAGCACCGATCCTTGTGGCACTCAACTGGTCACAGGCCTCCAGACTGAAAAACAACCCTCCACCACCACCCTCTGTCTTCTACCTTTGAGCCAGTTCTGTATCCAAATGGCTAGTTCTCCCTGTATTCCATGAGGTCTAACCTTGCTCATCAGTCTCCCATGGGGAACCTTGTCGAATGCCTTACTGAAGTCCATATAGATCACATCTACTGCTCTGCCCTCATCAATCCTCTTTGTTACTTCTTCAAAACATTCAATCAAGTTTGTGAGACATGATTTCCCACACACAAAGTCATATTGACTATCCCGAATCAGTCCTTGCCTTTCCAAATACACGTACACCCTGTCCCTCAGGATTCCCTCCAACAATTTGCCCACCACCGAGGTCAGGCTCACCAGTCTATAGTTCCTGGCTTGTCTTTACCACCCTTCTTAAACAGTGGCACCATGTTTGCCAACCTCCAGTCTTCTGGCACCTCACCTGTGACTATCAATGATACAAATATCTCTGCAAGAGGCCCAGCAATCACTTCTCTAGCTTCCCACAGAGTTCTAGGGTACACCTGATCAGGTCCTGGGGACTTATCCACCTTTAACCGTTTCAAGACATCCAGCACTTCCTCCTCTGTAATCTGGACATTTTGCAAGATTTCACCATCTATTTCCCTACAGTCTATATCTTCCATATCCTTTACCACAGTAAACACTGATGCAAAATATTCATTTAGTATCTCCCCCATTTTCTGTGGTTCCACACAAAGGCCGCCTTGCTGATCTTTGAGGGGCCCTATTCTCTCCCCAGTTACCCTTTTGTCCTTAATGTATTTGTAAAACCCCTTTGGATTCTCCTTAACTCTATTTGCCAAAGCTATCTCATGTCCCCTTTTTGCCCTCCTGATTTCCCTCTTAAGTATACTCCTACTGCCTTTATACTCTTCTAAGGATTCACTTGATCTATCCTGTCTATACCTGACATATGCTTCCTTCATTTTCTTAACCGAACCCTCAATTTCTTTAGTCATCCAGCATTCCCTATACCTACCAGCCTTCCCTTTCACCCTGACAGGAATATACTTTCTCTGGATTCTTGTTATCTCATTTCTGAAGGCTTCCCATTTTCCAGCTGTCCCTTTACCTGTGAACATCTGCCTCCAATCAGCTTTGGAAAGTTCTTGCCTAATACTCTCAAAATTGGCCTTTCTCCAATTTAGAACTTCAACTTTTAGCTCTGGTCTATCCTTTTCCATCACTATTTTAAATCTTATAGAATTATAGTCGCTGGCCCCAAAGTGCTCCCCCACTGACACCTCAGTCACCTGCCCTGCCTTATTTACCAAGAGTAGGTCAAGTTTTACAACTTCTCTAGTAGGTACATCCACATACTGAATCAGAAAATTGTCTTGTGCGCACTTAACAAATTCCTCTCCATCTAAACCTTTAACATCCAGTCTATGTTTGGAAAGTTAACATCCCCTACCATAACCACCCTATTATTCTTATAGATAACTGGGATGTCATTACAAATTTGTTTCCCAATTTCCCTCTGAGTATTCGGGGATCTTTAATACAATCCCAATAAGGTGATCATCCCTTTCTTATTTCTCAGTTCCACCCAAATAACTTCCCTGGAAGTATTTCCGGGAATATCCTCCCTCAGCACAGCTGTAATGATATCCCTTATCAAAAATGCCACTCCCCCTCCTCTCTTGCCTCCCTTTCTATCCTTCCTGTACCATTTGTATCCTGGAACATTAAGCTGCCAGTCCTGCCCATCCCTGAGCCATGTTTCTGTTATTGCTATGATATCCCAGTCCCATGTTCCTAACCATGCCCTGAGTTCATCTGCCTTCCCTGTTAGGCCCCTTGCATTGAAATAAATGCAGTTTTATTTATTAGTCCTACCTTGTCCCTGCCTGCCCTGACTGTTTGACTCACTTCTGTTCTCAGCTGTACCCGTCTCAGATCGATCTCTTTCCTCACTATCTCCCTGAGTCCCACCCCTCCCCCTCACTAGTTTAAATCCTCCCGAGCAGTTCTAACAAATTTCCCTGCCAGTGTATTAGTCCCCTTCCAATTCAGGTGCAATCCGTCCTTCTTGTACAGGTCACTTCTACCCCAAAAGAGATTCCAATGATCCAAAAATGTGAATCCTTCCCCCATACACCAGCTCCTCAGCCATGCTTTCATCTGCTCTATCCTCCTATTCCTGCCCTCACTAGCTCGTAGCACCGGGAGTAATCCAGACATTCCTACCCTTGAGAACCTCCTTTTTAAATTTCTGCCTAACTCTCTGTAATCTCCCTTCAGAATCTCAACCTTTTCCCTTTCAATGTCGTTGGTTCCAATGTGGACAATGACCTCCTACTGGCCTCTCTCCCCCGTGAGAACATTCTGCACCCTCTCTGAGACTTCCTTGATCCTGGCACCAGGGAAACAACACACCATTCTGCTTTTTCTCTGCTGGCCACAGAAACATCTGTCTGTACCTCGGACTACAGAATCCCCAAACACAATTGATCTCTTGGAAGCCGACCTAACCCTCGTTGCCTTAGAGCCAGTCTCAATACCAGAAACTTGGCTGTTCGTGCTACGTTCCCCTGAGAATCCATCACCCCCTACATTTTCCAAAACAGCATACCTGTTTGAAATGGGTACATCCACAAAAGACTCCTGTTCTAGCTGCCTACCTCTCTTACCCTTCCTGGAGTTAACCCATCTCTGTGACTGTATCTGAGACTTTCCCCCTTTCCTATTACTGCCATCCATCACATACTGTTGCTGTTGCAAATCCCTCATCGCTTCTATCTGTCTCTCCAACCGATCCACTCGATCTGATAAGATTCACATCCAACAGCATTTATGACAGATATAATCCGCAGTAACCCTTAAACTCTCTTTAAACTCCCACATCTGACAACAAGCACATATCACTGCAAAAGACCATTTTTGCTCCTTCACAATCTACAGACCCAGAAAATAGCACCATCTATTTCCTCTACAAACACTGCTCCAGGTTAAATTAATAGCTATGGCTTATATTTTAAGCTTAATCAAGAGATTTATCTCCAAAAACATATAATCAAGAAAGAATCCACTGCAGCCTAACTATTGGACAGACTGAAAACAACGACAAACTTATCTGATTCTATGCTGTGAACTTCGCCCAACAGTTCCTCCAAGATTAGTTGTGAATTTCACTGATTGTTAATTTTCCCAGACATGCTCCGATGTCCAGCGATACACGAATTCAAAAACAGCAAAGGTAGCAACTGTGCAGGTTCTCTCTCTCCCTCTCTCTCTCTCCTACACTATCCTCACCATTGTGTAGCCAAACCCACCGATTCCCAAAGCTACCTGGATTACACCTCTTCCCACCCTATCTCTTGCAAAAATGCCATCCCGTATTCCCAATTTCTCCGCCTCCGCCGTATCTGCTCCCAGGAGGACCAGTTCCACCACAGAACACACCAGATGGCCTCCTTCTTTAGAGACCGCAATTTCCCTTCCCACGTGGTTAAAGTTGCCCTCCAACGCATCTCGTCCACATCCCGCACTTCCACCCTCAGACCCCACCCCTCCAACCGTAACAAGGACAGAATGCCCCTGGTGCTCACCTTCCACCCGACAAACCTTCGCATCAACCAAATCATCTGCCAACATTTCTGCCACCTCCAAACAGACCCCACCACCAGGGATATATTTCCCTCCCCACCCCTTTCCGCCTTCCGCAAAGACCGTTCCCTCCGTGACTACCTGGTCAGGTCCACACCCCCCTACGACCCACCCTCCCATTCTGGCACTTTCCCCTGCCACCGCAGGAACTGTAAAACCTGTGCCCACACCTCCTCCCTCACCTCTATCCAAGGCCCTAAAGGAGCCTTCCACATCCACCAAAGTTTCACCTGCACATCCACCAATATCATTTATTTTATCCGTTGCTCCCGATGTGGTCTCCTCTACATTGGGGAGACTGGGCGCCTCCTAGCAGAGCGCTTTAGGGAATATCTCCGAGACACCCGCACCAATCAACCACACCGCCCTGTGGCCCAACATTTCAACTCCCCCTCCCACTCTGCCGAGGACATGGAGGTCCTGGGCCTCCTTCACCGCCGCTCCCTCACCACCCGACGCCTGGAGGAAGAACGCCTCATCTTCCGCCTCGGAACACTTCAACCCCAGGGCATCAATGTGGACTTCAACAGTTTCCTCATTTCCCCTTCCCCCACCTCATCCTAGTTTCAAACTTCCAGCTCAGTTACTGTCTCCTTGACTTGTCCGGACTTGTCGAACCTGCCTATCTCCTTTTCCACCTATCCACTCCACCCTCTCCTCCCTGACCTATCACCTTCATCCCCTCCCCCACTCACCCATTGTACTCTATGCAACTCTCTCCCCACCCCCACCCTCCTCTAGCTTATCTCTCCACTCTTCAGGCTCACTGCCTTTATTCCTGATGAAGGGCTTTTGCCCGAAACATCGATTTCGCTGCTCGTTGGATGCTGCCTGAACTGCTGTGCCCTTCCAGCACCACTAATCCAGTATTTGGTTTTCAGCATCTGCAGTCATTGTTTTTACCCCATTGTGCAGGTTAGGGTGGATTGGCCATGGGAAATTGTCCCATAGTGTCCAGGGATGTGCAGGTTAGGGTGGATTGGCCATGGGAAATTGTTCCATAGTGCCCAGGGATGTGCAGGTTAGGGTGGATTGACCGTGGGAAATTGACCCATAGTGTCCAAGGATGTGCAGGTTAGGGTGGATTGGCCATGGGAAATTGTCCCATAGTGTCTTGGGATGTGCAGGTTAGGGTGGATTGGCCGTGGAAAATTGACCCATAGTGTTCAAGGATGTGCAGGTTAGGGTGGATTGGCCATGGGAAATTGTTCCATAGTGCCCAGGGATGTGCAGGTTAGGGTGGATTGGCCATGGGAAATTGTCCCAAAGTGCCCAGGGATGTGCAGGTTAGGGTGGATTGGCCGTGGGAAATTGTCCCATAGTGTCCAGGGATGTGCAGATTAGGGTGGATTGGCCGTGGGAAATTGTCCCATAGTGCCCAGGGATGTGCAGGTTAGGGTGGATTGGCCATGGGAAATTGTCCCATAGTGCCCAGGGATGTGCAGGTTAGGGTGGATTGGCCGTGGGAAATTGTCCCATAGTGTCCAGGGATGTACAAGTTAGGGTGGATTGGCCGTGGGAAATTGTCCCATAGTGTCCAGGGATGTGCAGGTTAGGGTGGATTGGCCGTGGGAAATTGTCCCATAGTGCCCAGGGATGTACAGGTTAGGGTGGATTGGCCGTGGGAAATTGTCCCATAGTGTCCAGGGATGTACAGGTTAGGGTGGATTGGCCGTGGGAAATTGTCCCATAGTGTCCAGGGATGTGCAGGTTAGGGTGGATTGGCCGTGGGAAATTGTCCCATAGTGCCCAGGGATGTGCAGGTTAGGGTGGATTGGCCGTGGGAAATTGTCCCATAGTGCCCAGGGATGTACAGGTTAGGGTGGATTGGCCGTGGGAAATTGTCCCATAGTGCCCAGGGATGTGCAGGTTAGGGTGGATTGGCCATGGGAAATTGTCCCATAGTGTCCAAGGATGTGCAGGTTAGGGTGGATTGGCCATGGGAAATTGTTCCATAGTGCCCAGGGATGTGCAGGTTAGGGTGGATTGGCCGTGGGAAATTGTCCCATAGTGTCCAGGGATGTGCAGGTTAGGGTGGATTGGCCATGGGAAATTGTCCCATAGTGCCCAGGGATGTGCAGGTTAGGGTGGATTGGCCGTGGGAAATTGTCCCATAGTGTCCAGGGATGTGCAGGTTAGGGTGGATTGGCCATGGGAAATTGTCCCATAGTGCCCAGGGATGTGCAGGTTAGGGTGGATTGGCCGTGGGAAATTGTCCCATAGTGTCCAGGGATGTACAAGTTAGGGTGGATTGGCCGTGGGAAATTGTCCCATAGTGTCCAGGGATGTGCAGGTTAGGGTGGATTGGCCGTGGGAAATTGTCCCATAGTGCCCAGGGATGTACAGGTTAGGGTGGATTGGCCATGGGAAATTGTCCCATAGTGCCCAGGGATGTGCAGGTTAGAGTGGATTGGCCGTTCTTGCCGTTCCCTCAGTCTGGCTGGGTCAGAATCCTGGGATTCCCTCCCTAAGGGACACTGTGGGTCTACCCACAGCACATGGACTGCAGGGGGTCAAGAAGGCAGCTCACCCCCCACCTTCTCGGGGGGACCGTTTTGTGAATTGTACTGTTGTGTTCTCTCCCCAGGTGATGACGTTTCTTCGCTTCAGTTGGAGATTACGATGATGAAAGGCTGTAACCATCAGAATATTGTGTCATTCCACGCCAGTTATTACAGGTACCTGAGATCACACAGTGATCCCCAGAGACTGCTCATGAGAAAGTCATTGGTTACACAGACACTTGTTGGCCACTCCCTCAGCACTGACCCTCCGACAGTGCCCACTCCCTCAGCACTGACCCTCCGACAGTGCCCACTCCCTCAGCACTGACCCTCCGACAGTGCCCACTCCCTCAGCACTGACCCTCCGACAGTGCCCACTCCCTCAGCACTGACCCTCCGACAGTGCCCACTCCCTCAGCACTGACCTTCCGACAGTGCCCACTCCCTCAGCACTGACCTTCCGACATTGCCCACTCCCTCAGCACTGACCCTCCGACAGTGCCCACTCCCTCAGCACTAACCCTCCGACAGTGCCCACGCCCTCAGCACTAACCCTCCGACAGGGCCCCCTCCCTCAGCACTGACCCTCTGACAGTGCCCACTCCCTCAGCACTGACCCTCCGACAGTGCCCACTCCCTCAGCACTGACCCCCCAACAGTGCCCACTCCCTCAGCACTGACCCTCCAACAGTGCCCACTCCCTCAGCACTGACCCTCCGACAGTGCCCACTCCCCCAGCACTGACCCTCCGACAGTGCCCACTCCCTCAGCACTGACCTTCCGACAGTGCCCACTCCCTCAGCACTGACCCTCCGACAGTGCCCACTCCCCCAGCACTGACCCTCCGACAGTGCCCACTCCCTCAGCACTGACCCTCCGACAGTGCCCACTCCCTCAGCACTGACCCTCCGACAGTGCCCACTCCCTCAGCACTGACCCTCCGACAGTGCCCACTCCCTCAGCACTGACCTTCCGACAGTGCCCACTCCCTCAGCACTGACCTTCCGACATTGCCCACTCCCTCAGCACTGACCCTCTGACAGTGCCCACTCCCCCAGCACTGACCCTCCGACAGTGCCCACTCCCCCAGCACTGACCCTCCGACAGTGCCCACTCCCTCAGCACTGACCCTCCGACAGTGCCCACTCCCTCAGCACTGACCTTCCGACAGTGCCCACTCCCTCAGCACTGACCTTCCGACAGTGCCCACTCCCTCAGCACTGACCCTCTGACAGTGCCCACTCCCTCAGCACTGACCCTCCGACAGTGCCCACTCCCTCAGCACTGACCCCCCAACAGTGCCCACTCCCTCAGCACTGACCCTCCAACAGTGCCCACTCCCTCAGCACTGACCCTCCGACAGCACCCACTCCCTCAGCATTGACCCTCCGACAGCGCCCACTCCCTCAGCATTGACCCTCTGATAGTGCCCGTTCCCTCAGAACTGACCCTCTGACAGTGTAGCACTCCCTCAGCACTGACCCTCTGACAGTGCCCACTCTCTCAGCACTGACCCTCCAACAGGGTCCACTCCCTCAGCACTGACCCTCCGACAGTGCCCACTCTCTCAGCACTGACCCTCCAACAGGGTCCACTCCCTCAGCACTGACCCTCTGACAGTGCCCACTCCCTCAGCACTGACCCTCCGACAGTGCCCACTCCCTCAGCACTGACCCTCTGACAGTGCCCAATCCCTCAGCACTGACCCTCCGACAGTGCCCCACTCCCTCAGCACTGACCCTCCGACAGTGCCCACTCCCTCAGCACTGACCCTCTGACAGTGCCCACTCCCTCAGCACTGACCCTCCGACAGTGCCCACTCCCTCAGCACTGACCCTCTGACAGTGCCCACTCCCTCAGCACTGACCCTCCAAGAGTGCCCACTCCCTCAGCGCTGACCCTCCAACGGTGCCCACTCCCTCAGCACTGACCCTCCGACAGTGCGGTACTCCCTCAGCACTGACCCTCTGACAGTGCCCAATCCCTCAGCACTGACCCTCCGACAGTGCCCCACTCCCTCAGCACTGACCCTCCGACAGTGCCCACTCCCTCAGCACTGACCCTCCGACAGTGCCCGCTCCCTCAGCACTGACCCTCCGACAGTGCCCACTCCCTCAGCACTGACCCTCCGACAGTGCCCACTCCCTCAGCACTGACCCTCCGACAGTGCCCACTCCCTCAGCACTGACCCTCCGACAGTGCCCACTCCCTCAGCACTGACCCTCCGACAGTGCCCACTCCCTCAGCACTGACCTTCCGACAGTGCCCACTCCCTCAGCACTGACCTTCCGACATTGCCCACTCCCTCAGCACTGACCCTCCGACAGTGCCCACTCCCTCAGCACTAACCCTCCGACAGTGCCCACGCCCTCAGCACTAACCCTCCGACAGGGCCCCCTCCCTCAGCACTGACCCTCTGACAGTGCCCACTCCCTCAGCACTGACCCTCCGACAGTGCCCACTCCCTCAGCACTGACCCCCCAACAGTGCCCACTCCCTCAGCACTGACCCTCCAACAGTGCCCACTCCCTCAGCACTGACCCTCCGACAGTGCCCACTCCCCCAGCACTGACCCTCCGACAGTGCCCACTCCCTCAGCACTGACCTTCCGACAGTGCCCACTCCCTCAGCACTGACCCTCCGACAGTGCCCACTCCCCCAGCACTGACCCTCCGACAGTGCCCACTCCCTCAGCACTGACCCTCCGACAGTGCCCACTCCCTCAGCACTGACCCTCCGACAGTGCCCACTCCCTCAGCACTGACCCTCCGACAGTGCCCACTCCCTCAGCACTGACCTTCCGACAGTGCCCACTCCCTCAGCACTGACCTTCCGACATTGCCCACTCCCTCAGCACTGACCCTCTGACAGTGCCCACTCCCCCAGCACTGACCCTCCGACAGTGCCCACTCCCTCAGCACTGACCCTCCGACAGTGCCCACTCCCTCAGCACTGACCTTCCGACAGTGCCCACTCCCTCAGCACTGACCTTCCGACAGTGCCCACTCCCTCAGCACTGACCCTCTGACAGTGCCCACTCCCTCAGCACTGACCCTCCGACAGTGCCCACTCCCTCAGCACTGACCCCCCAACAGTGCCCACTCCCTCAGCACTGACCCTCCAACAGTGCCCACTCCCTCAGCACTGACCCTCCGACAGCACCCACTCCCTCAGCATTGACCCTCCGACAGCGCCCACTCCCTCAGCATTGACCCTCTGATAGTGCCCGTTCCCTCAGAACTGACCCTCTGACAGTGTAGCACTCCCTCAGCACTGACCCTCTGACAGTGCCCACTCTCTCAGCACTGACCCTCCAACAGGGTCCACTCCCTCAGCACTGACCCTCCGACAGTGCCCACTCTCTCAGCACTGACCCTCCAACAGGGTCCACTCCCTCAGCACTGACCCTCTGACAGTGCCCACTCCCTCAGCACTGACCCTCCGACAGTGCCCACTCCCTCAGCACTGACCCTCTGACAGTGCCCAATCCCTCAGCACTGACCCTCCGACAGTGCCCCACTCCCTCAGCACTGACCCTCCGACAGTGCCCACTCCCTCAGCACTGACCCTCTGACAGTGCCCACTCCCTCAGCACTGACCCTCCGACAGTGCCCACTCCCTCAGCACTGACCCTCTGACAGTGCCCACTCCCTCAGCACTGACCCTCCAAGAGTGCCCACTCCCTCAGCGCTGACCCTCCAACGGTGCCCACTCCCTCAGCACTGACCCTCCGACAGTGCGGTACTCCCTCAGCACTGACCCTCTGACAGTGCCCAATCCCTCAGCACTGACCCTCCGACAGTGCCCCACTCCCTCAGCACTGACCCTCCGACAGTGCCCACTCCCTCAGCACTGACCCTCTGACAGTGCCCACTCCCTCAGCACTGACCCTCCGACAGTGCCCACTCCCTCAGCACTGACCCTCTGACAGTGCCCACTCCCTCAGCACTGACCCTCCAAGAGTGCCCACTCCCTCAGCGCTGACCCTCCAACGGTGCCCACTCCCTCAGCACTGACCCTCCGACAGTGCGGTACTCCCTCAGCACTGACCCTCTGACAGTACCCACTCCCTCAGCACTGACCCTCCGACAGTGCCCACTCCCTCAGCACTGACCCTCTGACAGTGCCCACTCCCTCAGCACTGCTAATGGCAATGTATTCCTGGAATTTGAATCTGGTGGGATGTTTCTAATCCTCCAGTTTGCGTTTGAGAGGGAGGGAGCTCTGCATAGATCTAGAACCTGTACTGGGATAAACCGGGAAGCTGTTTCAGGAGCGTGAGGGTCAGTCGCCTCTTGTGTGTGGGGGGGCAGGTCTGCCCAGCGTCTCTGAATTCAATATTGTCAATCATTTGGGAGAATTGTTTCAGACTGATCGAGAGGCGTGAGTTTGGGAGCAGTCTGTTGCTTAATGCACGTTTCATTTCATCTGCCTTTCCCAGGTGTAACCAGATGTGGATTTGCATGGAATACTGTGGGGGAGGATCATTACAAGATATTTACCAGAGTGAGTAACTTCTCGTACACAAGGGGATCTGAATCAAATGGGTCATTGGGCTGAATAATGGCAGCTGGAGTTCCATCTGGATCAATGTGAGACGTTGTATTTTGGTCCATAAACAAGGACGGAGCTTTTAATGGTGGGCCCTTGGGTGGTGGTGTATGACAGAGGGACCGAGGGGTTCAGGTACATAATCCTGTGAAGTTTGTGTCACGGGGGACGGGGGTTAATGAGGCGTTTAGCACTCTTGCCTTCATTGCTCAGACCTTTGAGTACAGGGAGTTGGGGAACGTCATGTTGGGGTTGTACAGGACATTGGTGTGGCCTCGTCTGGAATACCGTGCCCAGTTCCGGTCTCCCTGTTACAGGAAGGATATTATTAAACTGGAGAGGGGGGGTCAGGAGAGATTTACCAGGATGTTGCCGGGTATGGGGGGGTTTGGGTTAGAGGGAGAGGCTGGATAGGCTGGGAGATTTTTCACTGCTGCGTAGAGGTGGCCTTATAGAGGTTTATAAAACCATGAGGGGCCTGGATTGGGTTAATGGTCGGGGTCTGTTCCCTGGGGTGGGGGATGACAAGGCTAGGGGGCACACTTTTAAGGTGAGGGGGAGAGAGATTTTAAAAAGACATGAGGGGCAAATCTTTTACCCAGAGGGTGGTCTGTGTGTGGAGTGAACTTCCTGAGGGAGTGGGGGGTGTGGGTACATTCGGATAAGGACCTGGGTAGGAAAGGGTTGGAGGGATATGGGCCAGGAGCAGGCAGCTGGGACTAGTTTAGTTTGGGGTTAGGGTCGGCACGGACTGGTTGGGCCGAATGGTCTGTTTCCGTGCTGTCGGACTCTGTGACACGTACTCTGCGATTCTCCTCCATTGGCTGTACAAAGCAGCATTCAGTGAAGAAAATAAGCTTCAGGATTGAGGGATTCTGCGATCTCCCTGCTCCAAAAACATTGGCCGGATTCGCCTCTGGGAATTACGCTGGGATTTGTTGCATCGTTTTCAATTGGTCACTCGGGACGGTTCAGGGATCATCAGTCCCTCAGTTACAGCTGCATGGGTTTAGAGATCAGCGCAGACAGAACCAAGGGAATGAACTGGGCTGGAAAATACACCCCGATTCGAAAAGGGAGACGAGCTCCTGACTGCTGCGTAACTGCTTTTATTGTCACTCGACAGTTACCGGCCCCCTGTCAGAAAAACAGATCGCCTACATTTGCAGAGAAACACTCCAGGTATGTAACCACCCTGATTCCAAAACATATTCACACAGTCAGGAAACACTTCCCCCAGTACCTGAACCCAGTGCTGTCCCTGTCCCTGGGAGTGTTTGATGGGGGGACAGTGTAGAGGGAGCTTTACTCTGTATCTAACCCGTGCTGTCCCTGTCCCTGGGAGTGTTTGATGGGGGACAGTGTAGAGGAAGCTTTACTCTGTATCTAACCCGTGCTGTCCCTGTCCTGGGGGGTGTTTAATGGGGGGGACAGTGTAGAGGGAGCTTTTCTCTGTATCTAACCTAGTGCTGTCCCTGCCCTGGGAGTGTTTGATGGGGGACAGTGTAGAGGGAGCTTTACTCTGTATCTAACCCCGTGCTGTCCCTGTCCTGGGGGTTTTAATGGGGGGGACAGTGTAGAGGGAGCTTTACTCTGTATCTAACCTAGTGCTGTCCCTGCCCTGGGAGTGTTTGATGGGGGACAGTGTAGAGGAAGCTTTACTCTGTATCTAACCCCGGGCTGTCCCTGTCCCGGGGGTGTTTGATAGGGGGGACAGTGTAGAGGGAGCTTTACTCTGTATCTAACCCATGCTGTCCCTGTCCTGGGAGTGTTTGATGGGGGGACAGTGTAGAGGAAGCTTTACTCTGTATCTAACCCGTGCTGTCCCTGTCCTGGGAGTGTTTGATGGGGGGACAGTGTAGAGAGAGCTTTACTATGTATCTAACACCGTGCTGTCCCTGTCCTGGGAGTGTTTGATGGGGGGGACAGTGTAGAGAGAGCTTTACTCTGTATCTAACCCTGTGCTGTCCCTGTCCCTGGGAGTGTTTGATGGGGGGGACAGTGTAGAGAGAGCTTTACTCTGTATATAACCCTGTGCTGTCCCTGTCCCTGGGAGTGTTTGATGGGGGCACAGTGTCGAGGGAGCTTTACTCTGTATCTAACCCCGTGCTGTCCCTGTCCCTGGGAGTGTTTGATGGTGGGGGCAGTGTAGAGGGAGCTTTACTCTGTATCTAACCCCGTGCTGTCCCTGTCCTGGGAGTGTTTGATGGGGGGACAGTGTCGAGGGAGCTTTACTCTGTATCTAACCCCGTGCTGTCCCTGTCCTGGGGGTGTTTGATGGGGGGGAAGGTGGACAGTGTATAGAGAGTTTTACTCAGTATTAGTTAATAAGTTGTTCTGATTATTGAAAGATTTATCTTTCTGTTTGAAAGGGTCTACAGTACCTCCACAGCAATGGGAAAATGCATCGAGATATCAAGGTACATGTGGGGACTGGAATATTCCTGGGTGAGCTGGCACAGATGGAGCTCTGTCCACCCTTAGAGATTCTGGATTAGTGGTGCTGGAAGAGCACAGCAGTTCAGGCAGCATCCGAGGAGCAGCGAGATCGACGTTTCGGGCAAAAGCCCTTCATCAGGAATAAAGGCAGTGAGCCTGAAGCGTGGAGAGATAAGCTAGAGGAGGGTGGGGGTGGGGAGAAAGTAGCATAGAGTACAATGGGTGAGTGGGGGAGGGGATGAAGGTGATAGGTCAGGGAGGAGAGGGTGGAGTGGATAGGTGGAAAAGAAGATAGGCAGGTCGGACAAGTCCGGACAAGTCAAGGAGACAGTGCTGAGCTGGAAGTTTGGAACTAGGGTGAGGTGGGGGAAGGGGAAATGAGGAAACTGTTGAAGTCCACATTGATACCCTGGGGTTGAAGTGTTCCGAGGCGGAAGATGAGGCGTTCTTCCTCCAGGCATCTGGTGGTGAGGGAGCGGCGGTGAAGGAGGCCCAGGACCTCCATGTCCTCGGCAGAGTGTGAGGGGGAGTTGAAATGTTGGGCCACGGGGAGGTTTGGTTGATTGGTGCGGGTGTCTCGGAGATGTTCCCTAAAGCGCTCTGCTAGGAGGCGCCCAGTCTCCCCAATGTAGAGGAGACCACATCGGGAGCAACGGATACAATAAATGATATTGGTGGATGTGCAGGTGAAACTTTGATGGATGTGGAAGGCTCCTTTAGGGCCTTGGATAGAGGTGAGGGAGGAGGTGTGGGCACAGGTTTTACAGTTCCTGCAGTGGCAGGGGAAAGTGCCAGAATGGGAGGGTGGGTCGTAGGGGGGGGTGTGGACCTGACCAGGTAGTCACGGAGGGAACGGTCTTTGCGGAAGGTGGAAAGGGGTGGGGAGGGAAATATATCCCTGGTTGTGGGGTCTGTTTGGAGGTGGCGGAAATGTCGGCGGATGATTTGGTTTATGCGAAGGTTTGTAGGGTGGAAGGTGAGCACCAGGGGCGTTCTGTCCTTGTTACGGTTGGAGGGGTGGGGTCTGAGGGCGGAGGTGCGGGATGTCGACGAGATGCGTTGGAGGGCATCTTTAACCACGTGGGAAGGGAAATTGCGGTCTCTGAAGAGGGAGGCCATCTGGTGTGTTCTGTGGTGGAACTGGTCCTCCTGGGAGCAGATACGGCGGAGGTGGAGGAATTGGGAATACGGGATGGCATTTTTCCAAGAGATAGGGTGGGAAGATGTCTGAGCACCATGTTGGTCCTGGTTAATGTGTACAGGAAGACAATGGATCCTCCATAGCTGTTGGTTCAGCATGAGGTGGACATGTCAGCTATGTTTCCTGTTCCTTACCCAGCATGCTCCTTACCCAACATGCCTGACCACGGGAAGATGCCATCCAGCCCATCATACAGCGCTGGCTGTGTGAAGGATCTCTCCATTTACCCCACCTCCCTCTCCAGCTCCCCCCAGAGCTTGCTGCAGATGCGTCTGTTCCCAATATTCCCATTTTTTTTATAAGTTCCTGTTGAATGCTCCCCCCACCATCCCCAGCCCTTTCCCAGATCACAACAACTCACTGCCTTAAATAAAACGGTCCCCCCCCTCCCTCCCGATTCCCTTTGATCCCGTGTCCCTCGGTGACTGACCCTCCTGCCCCTGGGAAACAG
The DNA here is from genome assembly GCF_047496795.1 of Chiloscyllium punctatum. NCBI lineage: Eukaryota > Metazoa > Chordata > Chondrichthyes > Orectolobiformes > Hemiscylliidae > Chiloscyllium > Chiloscyllium punctatum. The sequence continues at coordinate 35,311 of NW_027310270.1, forward strand.
TTTCCCCATCGTGGACTCAATCCCCTTCCTGATTCGGAATGCCTCGATTCCATCTCCTTCCCTGAGAGCAACGATCCCAGCGTTTCCAGTCCCTCACACCGATCCCCTCACAGATAACCTCCCCCTGCACCCAGACCTGGCCCCCAGCAGCACTTCTGCTGATAAAGAGATAGAATAGAATCCCCACAGTGTGGAAACAGGCCCTTCAGCCTAACCAGTCCAAACCAACCCACCAAAGAGTATCCCACCCAGAACCATTCCACTACGCTGTTATCATAACTAATCCACCCTAACCTGTACATCCCTGGGCACTATGGGACAATTTCCCACGGCCAACCCATCCTAACCTGCACATCCCTGGGCACTATGGGACAATTTCCCATGGCCAACCCATCCTAACCTGCACATCCCTGGGCACTATGGGACAATTTCCCACGGCCAATCCACCCTAACCTGCATATCCCTGGGCACTATGGGACAATTTCCCACGGCCAATCCACCCTAACCTGCATATCCCTGGGCACTATGGGACAATTTCCCATGGCCAACCCACCCTAACCTGCACATCCCTGGAAACTATGGGACAATTTCCCACGGCCAATCCACCCTAACCTGTACATCCCTGGACACTATGGGACAATTTCCCACGGCCAATCCACCCTAACCTGCACATCCCTGGACACTATGGGACAATTTCCCACGGCCAATCCACCCTAACCTGTACATCCCTGGGCACTATGGGACAATTTCCCACGGCCAATCCACCCTAACCTGTACATCCCTGGGCACTATGGGACAATTTCCCATGGCCAATCGACCCTAACCTGCACATCCCTGGGCACTATGGGACAACTTCCCACGGCCAATCCACCCTAACCTGTACATCTTTGGACTGTGGGAGGAAACCAGAGCACTCAGTGGAAACCACACAGACCCGGGGAGAATGTGTAAACTCCACCCAGACAGTCACCTGAGGGTGGGATCGAACCCGGGTCCCTGGTGCTGGGAGGCAGCAGTGCTAACCACTGAGCCACAGTGTCACCCAGTTCTCACAGGATGCAGGAACATGCCTCTTGGAGTCATAGATTCATACAGCGTGGAAACAGACCCTTCTGCCCAACTCATCCATGCTGACCAAGTTGCCCAAACTAAGCTAGTCCCGCCTCCCTGCGTTTTGCCCATATCCCTCCAACCCTTTCCTATCCATGTCTTTATCCAAATGCCTTTTAAACGTTGGAACTGCACCTGCGTCTACCACTTCCTCTGGCAGCTCATTCCATAGGGAGCACCAGCCTCCCTTTTCAATCCGACCCCTCTCACCTCAAGCCTATGCCCTTTAGTTTTGCATTCCTCCTCTACTCTGGGGAAAAGGCCTTCATCTTATCTAAACCCTCATGATTCTAAACCTCTCTAAGGTCACCCCCCCCCCCAACCTCCTTCGCTCCGGGGGGCAGTTGGGGGGGGGGGGGAAATAAAAAATCCCAGGCTCTCCTTATATCCCAAATCCTCCGAACCCCAGCAACGGACTGGTAAATCTCTTCTGGACCCTCTCCAGTTTAATAATAATCATTCCTTTGGATAACGCTCCGACAAATCGTCTGAGGGTGTTTGACAGTGTTACCTGCCTAGTCTTGGCCTGGCTGGGGGAGGTGGGGGTGCATCTGAATCAGAGTTGACACTCCTGCTGTTTTAAAACTCTTTTCTGCTTTCTCCTTACGCCCCCCCACCTCCCCCCACCCCCCCCCACACCCCCCCTTTCCCACAGGGAGCCAATATTCTACTGACTGATCAAGGGGACGTGAAACTAGGTGAGATATGTCTGGGAACAAGCTGATGTCGTGTGTGAGAGATAACGGGAGGTGGCATTAAACTTGTACCAGGGTAATACAGGAATCAGCAGGTACAGCATGTAGTCAAGAAGGTTAATAGGGCACAGTCCTTTTCTGTGAGAGAAACTGGACGGGAAAATAAGGATGCATTCCTTCAAGTCCACAGGGTATTGGCGAGACCCCAACCTGAATATTTTCATTTGATTTGATCTATTGTTGTCGCCTGTACCTAAATAGGGTGAAAAGTTTTGTTTTGTGTGCAGTACAGAGAGATCACATCCTCCAAAGTCCATACGGTGTTCCAACAGAGCAAAGGACCGCATCGTAACGGCCAAGGGTGGGGTCGACATTAGGGGTGAAATATATGAGAGGTCTGTTCCGAAGTCGGGGAACAAGCTGTTGGTCCACGTGTATCCTGTACCCGACGGGAGAGATTCGAACAAGGGCTGGAAGGGGGGGGTTTGTTCCTGCCGGTCTCGGGCAGACCAGCTGCCGTTCCACACCGCCCTCCACCCAGATTGAACACCCTCCCTGGTACATCTGTCGGAGTTGCTGAGGGTCCTTGTGGACGGGCTGCATTTCCATAGCCTCCTGAGGAAGGAGAGGCACTGTTGTACCCTGGTGGCTGCTGCCTCAACGTGGGAAGAGCAGAAAAATTGTCGCTTACTGTCACTCTCAGGGGCCTGACGGTCTTCACCCCAGCTCTGTCGGTGAAGATGGGGGAAGGTCCACCTCCATCCTTCCTGAAGTAAATGATTTCGCACTTTTGTTTTGCTGTCATTGAGAGAGAGAGAGAGAGACTGTTATCATTGCAGCCTGTACACTGAGTTTTTGTCTCCCTTTCTAAAGTGGGGGTGTGGGAATGTGCGAGGGAGTGCAGAGGAGGATCACTCACTTGCCATCTCTCGTGGGGAATAGTTGGACCTACCCCCCCCCCCCCCCCCCAAATCTCCTCCTGCTGGTGTTTTGAAAAGAGAGGGTTGACTGATTGAAGTGGGGAAGATCCTGCTCGCTCTGGGCAAGGCTGGCCATGGGAAGGGTGTGTCCCCCCCGGGGGTCAGAGAGAACAAGGAGGAAACATTGCCAAAGTAGATGTTTTAGGTGAGGAATTGAGGGTGTGATGACAGTGACAATGGGCCAGTGGGATTGGGATAGTGGGAGTGGGATAGTGGGATTGGGATAGTGGGAGTGGGATAGTGGGATTGGGATAGTGGGATTGGGATAGTGGGAGTGGGCCACAGGTTATTGGGTGGGCTCTGTCGGACACAAACAAAGTGACAGTGATTCTCCATCTCTCTTCATTTGTAGCGGATTTTGGTGTTTCGGCCGAACTGACAGCATCAGTGGGCAAGAGAAAATCTTTCATTGGTACCCCATACTGGTAAATCATAAACCCCACACTAAATGCACCCTGATAACTGCAGCGCCGCACTATCGGAGGGTCAGTGCTGAGGGAGGGGGCACTGTCGGAGGGTCAGTGCTGAGGGAGTGGGCACTGTCAGAGGGTCAGTGCTGAGGGAGAGGGGGCACTGTCGGAGGGTCAGTGCTGAGGGAGTGGGCACTGTCGGAGGGTCAGTGCTGAGGGAGTGGGCACTGTCGGAGGGTCAGTGCTGAGGGAGAGGGGGCACTGTCGGAGGGTCAGTACTGAGGGAGTGGGCACTGTCGGACGGTCAGCGCTGAGGGAGCGGGCACTGTCAGAGGGTCAGCGCTGAACGAGTGGGCACTATCGGAGGGTCAGCACTGAGGGTGTGGGCACTGTCTGAGGGTCTGCGCTGAAGGAGCGGGTGCTGTCGGACGGTCAGCGCTGAGGGAGTGCCGCAGTGTCGAACGGTCAGTGCTGAGGGAGTGGGCACTGTCGGAGGGTCAGTGCTGAGGGAGTGGGCACTATCGGAGGGTCAGCACTGAGGGTGTGGGCACTGTCTGAGGGTCTGCGCTGAAGGAGCGGGTGCTGTCGGACGGTCAGTGCTGAGAGTGCCGCAGTGTCGAACGGTCAGTGCTGAGGGAGTGCCGCACTGTCGGAGGCTCAGTGCTGAGGGAGTGCCGCACTGTCGGACGGTCAGTGCTGAGGGAGTGCCGCAGTGTCGGAGGGTCAGTGCTGAGGGAGTGCCGCACTGTCGGAGGGTCAGTGCTGAGGGAGTGCCACAGTGTCGGAGGGTCAGTGCTGAGGGAGTGCCGCAGTGTCGGAGGGTCAGTGCTGAGGGAGTGCCGCAGTGTCGGAGGGTCAGTGCTGAGGGAGTGCCGCACTGTCGGAGGGTCAGTGCTGAGGGAGTGCCACAGTGTCGGAGGTGCTGTCTTTCCAATGAGACATTAAATTGAGATCCTTGGGCAGGGAGAGGGTTGTTCTCCACGGCCAGTGTTGGAAGGGCTGGGAGGGTTGGGGGCGTGGGGGGTATGGAGAAAGCCCCAGCTTCTGGGGTCAAGACTGATGCCTCAACCAACATCACTAAAAACAGTTAATCTGCTTCACAGTCACAATGCCGTGTGTGGGATCTTACTGTGCGGTAATTACCTTGCTGAGTTTCCTACAACAGGTGACTGCATTAATGAAAGCATTCCATTGGCTGGGAAGGTTTGGGAAAATGCAGTCTGTATTGGGGATAGATTGTCTCTCTCCTGGCCCACGGTGATGGGGAGGAGCTGTCACATTTCATTGGCCATCTCTAGTCCCAGCAGCCCTTGCAGCTTTTCGGGGTGATCGGGCAGTCTGGAAGGTGTCAATATTGGGGAGGGTGGGGTTGGGGGGGGGGGCTCGAGGGTGGGGCACTCAGTGTTGGTTTGTAATTAGACCCAGGTCATACTGACATATAGACAGGGCCATGAACCACACCAGACAGTGCGGTCTGGGTGAGGTTCAGTATTCGGTTACCCTGTCGATCCCAACCCCCCCCGTCCTTTCCCAACTCCAACTGGTGAAACTCCGGCTGCGTTTTCCACACAGGATGGCTCCGGAAGTCGCTGCGGTTGAGAAAAAGGGTGGTTACAATCAGCAGTGTGACATCTGGGCCGTTGGGATAACAGCCATCGAACTGGCTGAGTTACAGCCCCCCATGTTTGATCTGCACCCTATGAGGTAAGCACAGAATATCCAACCCGCCCAATGGTACCTCTCCACTGATCTCCATGACACAGAACCCAGGGGTAAACCCTTAACTGTGCTCTCTACCCAACCCAACCCAACCCAACCCAACCCAACTCAACCCAATCCAACCCAACCCAACTCAACCCAACCCAACCCAATCCAACCCAACCCAACCCAACCCAATCAAACCCAACTCAACTCAACCCAGTTCCAACCTTCCAACTCAGCACCGCCCTCATGACCTGTCCCACCTGCCAATCATCCTTCCCACCTATCTGCTCCACTCTCCTCTCCAACCTATCACCTTTACCCCCACCCCCACCCCCACACCCCCACCCCCACCCCCACACCCCCACCCACACCCCCACCCACACCCACCTATTGCACTCTCAGCTACCTTCCCGCTCGTCTCACTCCCCTCCCATTTATCTCTCCACCCCCAAGGCTCCCAGCCTCATTCCTGATGAAGGGCTCCCACCCAAAATGTCGATTTTTCTGCTTCTCGGATGCTGCCTGACCTGCTGTGCGTTTCCAGCGCCGTTCTCTCAACTCAACCCATCCCACCCCCATCTGACCCAGCTCAACCCACCCAATACCATCCCCTCCCAACCCAACTCAACTCAACCCATCCCACCCCCATCTGACCCAGCTCAACCCACCCAATACCATCCCCTCCCAACCCAACTCAACTCAACCCATCCCACCCCAATCTGACCCAGCTCAACCCACCCCACACCATCCCATTCCTACCCCATCCAACCTAACTGAACTCACCCACCCCACCCCACCCCACCCAATCTGACCCAGTTCAATTCACTCCACACCAACCCGTCGCAATGTAATCCAACCTAACTCAACCCATCCCACCCCAATCTTGCCCAGCTCAACCCACACCACACCATCCCATTCCTACCCAATCCAACCCAACTGAACTCAACTCATCCCATCCCAATCTCATCCCAGCTGAACCCACCCCACTCCATCCTATCCCAATCAAATTCAAATCGACTCAACTCAACCCAACCCATCCCAGTTTTACCCCACTAAACCCAACCCAAACCAACTAAACCTCAGCTAGCTCAACCAACCAAGCCCAGCTCAACCCATTCCAATCTAACTAACTCAACCTGACCCAACCCATCCTAATCTAACTCAACTCGACCCAACCCATCGCCATCTAACTCAACCTGACCCAACCCCTCCCAATCTAACTCAACCTGACCCAACCCATCGCAATCTAACTCAACCTGACCCAACCCCTCCCAACCTAACTCAACCTGACCACAACCCATTCTAATCTAACTCAACCTGACCTAACCCATCCCAAACTAACTCAACATGACCCAACCCATCCCAATCTAACTCAACCTGACCCACCACTTTCTAATCTAACTCAGTCTGACCCAGCTCAACCCAAGGACAATGAAATCCAACACAAATGAGCTGAGCTGGAACTCAACATCTTCACAACACAATTCAACAAAATCCAAGCCCACCTCAACCAGCGAAACCCCGCTCTATCACAATCCAGTACAACCCAATACTATCTAACCAAAGTCAACTCAACTCAATCCAACTTGACCCAGCTCAATCCAATGCAACACTGTTAAACTCAACTCAACTCAGCTCAGTTGCTATTCAATTCCATGATAACCCTACTCAACTCAAACCAACCTAACCCAACTCAATGCGACTAAAATCCAACTTGACCCAAGTCAACTCAACTCAATTCAATAGAACTCAGCACAACTCATTCCAACCAAACTTCAGCTCAACTCATCCCAAACTATGTCAGTGACTGGCATGCACGTGTGAATGAACTTTTTTTCAGTTACTTCCCACGGTCAGTGGGCATGCGTGAATCCATCAGAGAGTCTAAAATGTGTCTCCTTCTCCTTCTGTTCTCCTAGGGCGTTGATGCTAATGTCGAAGAGTAATTTCCAACCCCCAAAACTGAAAGATAAGTTAAAATGGTAAGAGCACCTCACCAACTGTTGGGAGGTTGGGGGGGGGGGGGGGGGGGGGGGGGGGGGTGGGGGAGAGTGGTGATGGTGGGTGGCAAGGGGCAGGAAGTGAAGCCCACCGCAGCCCATAAGTCGGGTCTCTCCATCCGTCCGAAAGGAATTGTAAAGGAATGTGGGTCTCACTGGAAAAAGGTTGGCATTTGTTGTGGGCACCCAGTGCGTGCCCCACCTTGTTACCCCTTGAATAGGGTCTGGGGGAGTGGGGGTGGAGGTCATGATTTCGATATAACCAACGGGGCGGGGAGGGGGAAGGGGGTAAGTTCAGACTCAGCTACATCAGTGGAGTGGCGGGTGGGGTAGTTGAGAGGTGCTGGAGTCACACATCGATGTAGAGTCGAAAGAAGAATGATAGAGCTCCTTCAGTGAATCCTTCTGTTAATTAAACCAAACATCCAGAAAAACTCACCTCGCCTCGTCATCTGTTAAAGCAGGGGTGACTCCCCAAAGTCCATTATTTAAAGAAAATAACACTCATTTATTATTTAACTCTAAAAGTGAACATTAAACAACAACAATTCACAACCTTTCTGCTAATTATCTGCCTCCAACTCTATAACAATATGCTGTTCCCAATAAAACACTTAGTAAAATTACATCAATTTAATTTCAAACGCATACAGCCACTGTTGTCTTTGCTGTCTGCCTTCCTCCAACTAAAGATCTCTCTGGGCCATCTTTTTTCTTTTTACTGTGATTATATTTCATATGAAAAGGTACATTTTTATGAAGAGCATTTCCTAATTTCGTGGCTCTCAATGGCAGTTGCCCTGTCTGATTTCTGCCTGCTTTTTTTACGTCACCAACATTGGATCATCTCATTGGTTTGATGTCAGCAAAACAATAAATTCAAACACGATTGGGTTTCAGTACCCTGGGACATAATTTCAACTGATTAGTTAAATTTGAATTGTTGTCAAAACAGCAACCAACTCAGGTATTTATTTCAAAGTATCTATTTATGGGCAGCACGGTGGCTCAGTGGCTAGTGCTGTTGCCTCCCGGATTCGATCCCACCCTCAGGTGTCTGTCTGTGTGGAGTTTGCACATTCTCCCCGTGTCTGTGTGGGTTTCCTCCGGGTGCTCCAGTTTCCTCCCACAGTCCAAAGATGTGCAGGTTAGGGTGGATTGGCCGTGGGAAAGTGTCCCATAGTGCCCAGGGATGTGCAGGTTGGGGTGGATTGGCCATGGGAAATTGTCCCATAGTGCCCAGGGATGTACAGGTTAGGGTGGATTGGCCGTGGGAAATTGTCCCATAGTGTCCAGGGATGTGCAGGTTAGGGTGGATTGGCCGTGGGAAATTGTCCCATGGTGTCCAGGGATGTGCAGGTTAGGGTGGATTGGCCGTGGGAAATTGTCCCATAGTGTCCAGGGATGTGCAGGTTAGGGTGGATTGGCCGTGGGAAATTGTCCCATAGTGCCCAGGGATGTGCAGGTTAGGGTGGATTGGCCGTGGGAAATTGTCCCATAGTGCCCAGGGATGTGCAGGTTAGGGTGGATTGGCCGTGGGAAATTGTCCCATAGTGCCCAGGGATGTGCAGGTTAGGGTGGATTGGCCGTGGGAAATTGTCCCATAGTGCCCAGGGATGTACAGGTTAGGTGAATATGTCAGGGGGAAATGTAGAGTAATAGGATAGGGAATGGGTCTGGGTGGGTTACTCTTTGAAGGGTCAGTATGGACTTATATGGCTGAATGGCCTGTTCCCATACTGTAGGGATTCTATGAAATGTTACATATTTTAATTTTGCATCTAATTATAGACAGACACAGATGTCAGCTCTCAAACAGCGTTCACTCTCTCTTAAAGGTACAGTACATACCTTCAACGTTATAACAAGGGTAGCTCCAAGCTGCCATCTGAACCACTAGCTGGTGGGGATTTGAACCCTGAACTACCCCCCACATCCCCAGCACTGTGCACCTCCCGAACCAGGGGAAGGACTTTGTTAGCGCTCCCACTCTCACCTCCTCCTCCTGCCCTCAGGTCCTCGGAGTGTCACAGTTTCATCAAGATGAGCCTGAGAAAGAATCCCAAGAAGAGGCCGACAGCGGAGAAACTGCTCCAGGTAATGGGAATCTGGGATAATTGTCCGCGCAAAGTCGCTATGAAGAACAGCGAACACTGTTGAGTCAAGGTGTCTGACTGAAGACATTGGAGGAGGTCACAAGGGGGCGATGTGGGATCCAGATCTTACATGCCCCAGGGAGTGGGACTTCCCAATCCCAATCCCAATCCCAATCCCGAATGGTTGGGTCGGGATAGAGTATCTCAAACCCCATTACGTTCATATCCCTGGGACACCTGCCCCCACCAACCCCACTGCCCCGTGGCTGAACACTCCCCCCTCCCCCTCCCACTCCGTCAAGGACATCCAGGTCCTGGGCCTCCCCCACCGCCAAACCATTACCACCCGACACCTGGATGAGGAACGCCCCATATTCCACCTTGGGAATCTGCAGCCACACGGGATAAATGGGGATTTCAACAGCTTCCTCATTTCCCCTCCCCCAGCATTATCCCAGTCACAAACTCCAATTCGGCACCACCCTCCTGACCCGTCCATCACTGCCCCCTCTGACCTATCACCTTCTCCCTCACCTTCATCCATCTATCGCTTTCCCAGCTACCTCCCTCCAACCACCTCCCCCCCCCCCCCCCCCCACTTACCTCTCAGCCCCCGACCCACAAACCTCATTCCCAATGAAGGGCTTTTCCAGGTATTGTCGATTCTCCTGCTCCTCGGATGCTGCCTGACCTGCTTGTGCTTTTCCAGCATCACATTCATGACTATGGCCATATCCCACCAATCCAAATACCTCAAGACCCTGGGGGAGGGTGGGGAGCGAAGTTTACTGGGAAGGGACCAGGGATAATGGTCCTCAGGGAATGTGGAGACAGATCGAGAGATGCTGTGGGATCATTCCCCTTGGAGCAGAGAGGGTTCGAGGATGTGGGGAGAGGAGATTGAATCCATGCTTTTGGATTGGTTGATGGGGGAGAAACGGCTCCCAGAGGCGGGGGGAAGGTGGGGGGGGTCAGTGATGGTCACACAGGGACCACTCAACCCCTCTACTCTGGGGAATTCTAGATGATTTACCCCCATCCACGTCTTCCAAAGGAATAACCAGCTTCTGGGCTCCTTGATGTGTTTTCCTTGGCAGCACCCATTCGCCAACCAGGCTCTGAGCCGGATCCAAGGGATCGAACTTCTGGACAAGGTCAATAATCCAGAGGCCAGCACATCCTCACCGACGGATGACAGTGACCTGGAGGTAGGGTGTGCCGGGGTGGAAGGGGTTGGCTGGATTTCACCAAGATGCCAGGCAGAGATGTTACCCATGGCTCCTGCTCACATCCTGTCAGTGCCAGTTGACCCACGGCTGGACTGTCCCCTGCCATCTCCCATATCGCCCCCCCCCCCCCCACCAGTGGGGCAAATGTGACAAAGCCCCATGCACTTGGGACCAATAACCTGCCCCACTGTCAGGGGGGTCAGTGCTGAGGGAGTGGGCACTGTCAGAGGGTCAGTGCTGAGGGAGTGGGCACTGTCAGAGGGTCAGTGCTGAGGGAGCGGGAACTGATAGAGGGTCAGTGCTGGGGGAGTGGGCACTGTCGGAGGGTCAGTGCTGAGGGAGGGGGCACTGTCAGAGGGTCAGTGCTGAGGGAGGGGGCACTGTCGGAGGGTCAGTGTTGAGGGAGTGGGCACTGTCGGAGAGTCAGTGCTGAGGGAATGGGCACTGTCAGAGGGTCAGTGCTGAGGGAGCGGGCACTGTCGGAGGGTCAGTGCTGAGGGAGGGGGCACTGTCGGAGGGTCAGTGCTGAGGGAGTGGGCACCGTAGAGGGTTAGTGCTGAGGGAGTGGGCACTGTCGGAGGGTCAGTGCTGAGGGAGTGGGCACTGTCGGAGGGTCAGTGCTGAGGGAGTGGGCACCGTAGAGGGTCAGTGCTGAGGGTGGGGGTGAATTGCGTTGGAGAATTGAGTGTTACCCCTCATGACTGTTGTGTCAGTAACACACTCGGGATCGAGAACATGCTATCCAGTATTCCCAAAAGTGCTCTATTGAAATGATCGAACTGGCCGTTAAACAGCAGACTCCCAGAATTGAGCAAGTTTCTCCCGTCACAGATAAGTGTAACAAGAGTCAGCTTCAAAACTGATTGGAATGTCGGCAGAGAGGGAGAAAAAGAGAGGGGTGAGAGGGGAGGTAGATGACAGAAGAGAGAGAGAGAGAGAGAGAGAGAGTGGGCAGAGCGAGAGAGGAGAGAGATAGGGAACAGAGGGGAGAGGAAGGAGAGAGAGGGAAAGGGGAGGGGCGAAGAGAGAGGGATGAGGGAAAGTGGACAGGGAGAGATGAAAGAGAGGAGACAGAAAGGGATGAGAGGAGAGGGAGGGAGGGAAGAGAGGGAGGCAGGAGAGGAGAGGGAGGGAAGAGAGGGAGGGAGAGAAGAGAGGGAGGGAGGAGAGGAGAGGGAGGGAAGAGAGGGAAGGAGGAGAGTACAGGGGAGAGGAGAGGGGAGAGAGGGGGAGAGGGAGAGGGGGAGAGGGAGAGGGAGAGAGCAATGTGAAGAAGAGAAACTGAGGGAACAGGGAAAGAGGAGAGAGGGGAAAGAGAGGAGAGCAAAAGAGAGGAGAATGAGAAAGAGAGAGGGGGGAAAGAGAGATGAGAGAGGATAGGGATAGAGAGGGGAGAGGGAGAGAAGGGAGAGAGGAGGGGGAGAGAGGATAGGGATAGAGAGAGGAGAGGGAGGGGGAGAATGGCAGAAGTTGAGAAAGAGACAGAAACTCCGAGCTCGGGACTGAGGGTCAGAGATAAGGAGAGACAGAAATGGACACAGTGGGAGAGTTATAATGAGGGAGACAGAGAGGATTCGAGAGGCGTGGACTAAATAACCCTCTGTTAAGATTCCCACTTCCCTTTGCCCTCCCTCGGGGCATCCCAGAGCTTCAGTGACAGCGAGGGGCTCTCTGTCTGAAGAGAGCTGCTTTGTGGGAAAAGTAGCAGCCAATTGTCGCACAGCAGGATCCCAAACACAGCCGTGTAGGAAGTGAACCTGAACGCCAGTGGTCAGTGGTGCTGGGTGAGGGACCAATATCGGCTCTGGGACCGGTCGGTTGGCCCTTAACCCCTGAATGGAGATTCTCCTGGCCCCGACTCAGTGGAGGGTGTCAGGGGAGACAGGGATTTGGATGGTGCGGGGCATTGTGGGACTGGCATGTCGGACAATCTGCCCAGAGTCTAACCTTCTCGTTCCCTTCCAGCCCTGTGACACTTACCCCGATAAGATCACCTCGCTGGGGGGACACATGAGAGCAGAGAGGACTCGCTCCGAGATCCAGTGTAAGTCCCTCACTCTGCTCGAACCGGGGGCTGCATCGTCTGATGTGTCTGTTGGTTGACACCAGCCATTCACTCGAGGGGTACAGATCAAGGAGGGCCGAGGAGAGACCCGGGGGGGAGAGCTGAGAGGGCTTTGTGCACCAAACCTACGTTTATCTGAGCCTTCAACGTACAATGGCACCCTGAACCATGTCAGGAGATATCACAGGCAGGAGAAAAATATTCGGCTAACAGAGATCGGTTTGAAGGAACACACAAAAGGAGGAGAGGGAGAGAGACAGGGAGAGAGTGGGAAGGGAATTCCAGACCTTCACTCCTCAGTGACAGAGCAATCGGGATCAGAGATAGGGAGGGGGTGTAGGGGCTGGAGGGGGGGTTACAGAGATAGGGAGGGGGTGTAGGGGCTGGAGGGGGTTACAGAGATAGGGAGGGGGTGTAGGGGCTGGAGGGGGTTACAGAGATAGGGAGGGGGTGTAGGGGCTGGAGGGGGTTACAGAGATAGGGAGGGGGTGTAGGGGCTGGAGGGGGTTACAGAGATAGGGAGGGGGTGTAGGGGCTGGAGGGGGTTACAGAGATAGGGAGGGGGTGTAGGGGCTGGAGGGGGTTACAGAGATAGGGAGGGGGTGTAGGGGCTGGAGGGGGTTACAGAGATAGGGAGGGGGTGTAGGGGCTGGAGGGGGGTTATAGAGACAGGGAGGGGGTGTAGGGGCTGGAGGGGGGTGACAGAGATAGGGAGGGGGTGTAGGGGCTGGAGAGGGGTGACAGAGATAGGGAGGGGGTGTAGGGGCTGGAGGGGGGTTACAGAGATAGGGAGGGGGTGTAGGGGCTGGAGGGGGTTATAGAGACAGGGAGGGGGTGTAGGGGCTGGAGGGGGGTTACAGAGATAGGGAGGGGGTGTAGGGGCTGGAGGGGGTTACAGAGATAGGGAGGGGGTGTAGGGGCTGGAGGGGGTTACAGAGATAGGGAGGGGGTGTAGGGGCTGGAGGGGGTTACAGAGATAGGAAGGGGGTGTAGGGGCTGGAGGGGGTTACAGAGATAGGGAGGGGGTGTAGGGGCTGGAGGGGGGTTACAGAGATAGGGAGGGGGTGTAGGGGTTGGAGGGGGTTACAGAGATAGGGAGGGGGTGTAGGGACTGGAGGGGGTTACAGAGATAGGGAGGGGGTGTAGGGGCTGGAGGGGGTTACAGAGATAGGGAGGGGGTGTAGGGGCTGGAGGGCGGTTACAGAGATAGGGAGGGGGTGTAGGGGCTGGAGGGGGGTTACAGAGATAGGGAGGGGGTGTAGGGGCTGGAGGGGGGTGACAGAGATAGGGAGGGGGTGTAGGGGCTGGAGGGGGTGACAGAGATAGGGAGGGGGTGTAGGGGCTGGAGGGGGTTACAGAGATAGGGAGGGGGTGTAAGGGCTGGAGGGGATTACAGAGATAGGGAGGGGGTGTAGGGGTTACAGAGATAGGGAGGGGGTGTAGGGGCTGGAGGGGGGTTACAGAGATAGGGAGGGGGTGTAGGGGCTGGAGGGGATTACAGAGATAGGGAGGGGGTGTAGGGGGTGACAGAGATAGGGAGGGGGTGTGGGGGCTGAAGGGGGTTTACAGAGATAGGGAGGGGGTGGTAGGGGCTGGAGGGGGTTACAGACATAGGGAGGGGGTGTAGGGGCTGGAGGGGGGTTACAGAGATAGGGAGGGGGTGTAGGGGCTGGAGGGGATTACAGAGATAGGGAGGGGGTGTAGGAGGTTACAGAGATAGGGAGGGGGTGTGGGGGCTGGAGGGGGTTACAGAGATAGGGAGGGGGTGTAGGGGGGCTGAAGGGGGTTTACAGAGATAGGGAGGGGTGTAGGGGCTGGAGGGGGTTACAGACATAGGGAGGGGGTGAAGGGGCTGGAGGGGATTACAGAGATAGGGAGGGGGTGTAGGGGCTGGAGGGGGTTACAGAGATAGGGAGGGGGTGTAGGGGCTGGAGGGGTTACAGAGAAAGGGAGGGGGTGTAGGGGCTGGAGGGGGTTACAGAGATAGGGAGGGGGGTGTAGGGGCTGGAGGGGATTACAGAGATAGGGAGGGGGTGTAGGGGCTGGAGGGGGTTACAGAGATAGGGAGGGGGTGAAGGGGCTGGAGGGGGTTACAGAGATAGGGAGGGGGTGTAGGGGCTGGAGGGGGTTACAGAGATAGGGAAGGGGTGTAAGGGATGGAGGGGGTTACAGAGATAGGGAGGGGGTGTAGGGGGTTACCGAAATAGGGAGGGGGTGTAGGGGCTGGAGGGGGGTTACAGAGATAGGGAGGGGGTGAAGGGGCTGGAGGGGGTTACAGAGATAGGGAGGGGGTGTAGGGGCTGGAGGGGGTTACAGAGATAGGGAGGGGGTGTAGGGGCTGGAGGGGGGTTACAGAGATAGGGAGGGGGTGGAGGGGCTGGAGGGGGTTACAGAGATAGGGAGGGGGTGTAGGGGCTGGAGGGGGTTACAGAGAAAGGGAGGGGGTGTAGGGGCTGGAGGGGGTTACAGAGATAGGGAGGGGGTGTAGGGGCTGGAGGGGATTACAGAGATAGGGAGGGGGTGTAGGGGCTGGAGGGGGTTACAGAGATAGGGAGGGGGTGTAGGGGCTGGGGGTGGTTACAGAGATAGGGAGGGGGGTGTAGGGGCTGGTGGGGGTTACAGAGATAGGGAGGGGTGTAGGGGCTGGAGGGGGTTACAGAGATAAGGAGGGGGTGTAGGGGCTGGAGGGGGTGACAGAGATAGGGAGGGGGTGTATGGGCTGGGGGGGGTTACAGAGATAGGGAGGGGGTGTAGGGGCTGGAGGGGGTGACAGAGATAGGGAAGGGGTGTAGGGGCTGGAGGGGGTTACAGAGATAGGGAGGGGGTGTATGGGCTGGGGGGGGTTACAGAGATAGGGAGGGGGTGTAGGGGCTGGAGGGGGGTTACAGAGATAGGGAGGGGCTGTAGGGGCTGAAGGGGGGTACAGAGATAGGGAGGGGGTGTAGGGGGTTACAGAGATAGGGAGGGGGTGTAGGGGCTGGAGGGGGTTACAGAGATAGGGAGGGGGTGTAGGGGCTGGAGGGGGGTTACAGAGATAGGGAGGGGGTGTAGGGGCTGGAGGGGGTGACAGAGATAGGGAGGGGGTGTAGGGGCTGGAGGGGGTTACAGAGATAAGGAGGGGCTGTAGGGGCTGGAGGGGGTTACAGAGATAGGGAGGGGGTGTAGGGGCTGGAGGGGGGTTACAGAGATAGGGAGGGGCTGTAGGGGCTGGAGGGGGTTACAGAGATAGGGAGGGGGTGTAGGGGCTGGGGGGGGGTTACAGTGATAGGGAGGGGGTGTAGGGGCTGGAGGGGGTTACAGAGATAGGGAGGGGGTGTAGGGGCTGGAGGGGGTTACAGAGATAGGGAGGGGCTGTAGGGGCTGGAGGGGGTTACAGAGATAGGGAGGGGGTGTAGGGGGTTACAGAGATAGGGAGGAGGTGTAGGGGCTGGAGGGGGGTTACAGAGATAGGGAGGGGGTGTAGGGGCTGGAGGGCGTTACAGAGATAGGGAGGGGGGGTAGGGGCTGGAGGGGGTTACAGAGATAGGGAGGGGGTATAGGGACTGGAGGGGGTTACAGAGATAGGGAGGGGGTGTAAGGGCTGGAGGGGGTTACAGAGATAGGGAGAGGGTGTAGGGGCTGGAGGGGGTTACAGAGATAGGGAGGGGGTGTAGGGGCTGGAGGGGGTTACAGAGATAGGGAGGGGGTGTAGGGGCTGGAGGGGGTTACAGAGATAGGGAGGGGGTGTAGGGGCTGGAGGGGGGGTTACAGAGATAGGGAGGGGGTGTGGGGGCTGAAGGGGGTTACAGAGATAGGGAGGGGTGTAGGGGCTGGAGGGGGTTACAGACATAGGGAGGGGGTGTAGGGGCTGGAGGGGGGTTACAGAGATAGGGAGGGGGTGTAGGGGCTGGAGGGGATTACAGAGATAGGGAGGGGGTGTAGGAGGTTACAGAGATAGGGAGGGGTGTGGGGGCTGGAGGGGGTTACAGAGATAAGGAGGGGGTGTAGGGGTTGGAGGGGGTTACAGAAATAGGGAGGGGGTGTAGGGGCTGGAGGGGGTTACAGAGATAAGGAGGGGGTGTAGGGGTTGGAGGGGGTTACAGAAATAGGGAGGGGGTGTAGGGGCTGGAGGGGGTTACA
>NW_027310270.1:51818-121951 GCF_047496795.1 Chiloscyllium punctatum
GAGTGCCCACACTGTCCGAGGGTCAGTGCTGAGGGAGCGCCCACACTGTCCGAGGGTCAGTGCTGAGGGAGTGCCCACACTGTCCGAGGGTCAGTGCTGAGGGAGCGTCCACACTGTCCGAGGGTCAGTGCTGAGGGAGTGCCCACACTGTCCGAGCGTCAGCGCTGAGGGAGTGCCCACACTGTCCGAGGGTCAGTGCTGAGGGAGTGGGCACTGTCGGAGGGTCAGCGCTGAGGGAGTGCCCACACTGTCCGAGGGTCAGCGCTGAGGGAGTGCCCACACTGTCCGAGGGTCAGCGCTGAGGGAGCGCCCACACTGTCCGAGGGTCAGCGCTGAGGGAGTGGGCACTGTCCGAGGGTCAGTGCTGAGGGAGTGGGCACTGTCCGAGGGTCAGTGCTGAGGGAGTGCCCACACTGTCCGAGGGTCAGTGCTGAGGGAGTGCCCACACTGTCCGAGGGTCAGTGCTGAGGGAGTGTCCACACTGTCGGAGGGTCAGTGCTGAGGGAGTGCCCACACTGTCCGAGGGTCAGTGCTGAGGGAGTGCCCACACTGTCCGAGGGTCAGTGCTGAGGGAGTGCCCACACTGTCCGAGGGTCAGCGCTGAGGGAGTGCCCACACTGTCCGAGGGTCAGCGCTGAGGGAGTGCCCACACTGTCGGAGGGTCAGTGCTGAGGGAGTGCCCACACTGTCCGAGGGTCAGCGCTGAGGGAGTGCCCACACTGTCCGAGGGTCAGTGCTGAGGGAGTGGGCACTGTCCGAGGGTCAGCGCTGAGGGAGTGCCCACACTGTCGGGGGGTCAGTGCTGAGGGAGTGCCCACACTGTCCGAGGGTCAGTGCTGAGGGAGTGCCCACACTGTCCGAGGGTCAGTGCTGAGGGAGTGTCCACACTGTCCGAGGGTCAGCGCTGAGGGAGTGCCCACACTCTCCGAGGGTCAGCGCTGAGGGAGTGCCCACACTCTCCGAGGGTCAGTGCTGAGGGAGTGCCCACACTGTCCGAGGGTCAGCGCTGAGGGAGTGCACACACTGTCCGAGGGTCAGCGCTGAGGAAGTGTCCACACTGTCGGAGGGTCAGCGCTGAGGGAGTGCCCACACTGTCCGAGGGTCAGCGCTGAGGGAGTGGGCACTGTCCGAGGGTCAGTGCTGAGGGAGTGCCCACACTGTCCGAGGGTCAGTGCTGAGGGAGCGGGCACTGTCCGAGGGTCAGTGCTGAGGGAGTGCCCACACTGTCCGAGGGTCAGTGCTGAGGGAGTGCCCACACTGTCGGAGGGTCAGTGCTGAGGGAGCGCCCACACTGTCCGAGGGTCAGTGCTGAGGGAGTGCCCACACTGTCCGAGGGTCAGTGCTGAGGGAGCGCCCGCACTGTCGGAGGGTCAGTGCTGAGGGAGTGCCCACACTGTCCGAGGGTCAGTGCTGAGGGAGCGCCCACACTGTCCGAGGGTCAGTGCTGAGGGAGTGCCCACACTGTCCGAGGGTCAGTGCTGAGGGAGCGCCCGCACTGTCGGAGGGTCAGAGCTGACGGAGCGCTCACACTGTCGGAGGGTCAGCACTGAGGGAGTGTCCACACTGTCCGAGGGTCAGCACTGAGGGAGTGCCCACACTGTCCGAGGGTCAGTGCTGAGGGAGCGCCCACACTGTCCGAGGGTCAGTGCTGAGGGAGTGCCCACACTGTCCGAGGGTCAGTGCTGAGGGAGTGCCCACACTGTCCGAGGGTCAGCGCTGAGGGAGTGCCCACACTGTCCGAGGGTCAGTGCTGAGGGAGTGCCCACACTGTCCGAGGGTCAGTGCTGAGGGAGCGCCCACACTGTCCGAGGGTCAGTGCTGAGGGAGTGCCCACACTGTCCGAGGGTCAGTGCTGAGGGAGCGTCCACACTGTCCGAGGGTCAGTGCTGAGGGAGCGCCCACACTGTCGGAGGGTCAGTGCTGAGGGAGCGCTCACACTGTCGGAGGGTCAGCGCTGAGGGAGCGCCCACACTGTCCGAGGGTCAGCGCTGAGGGAGTGCCCACACTGTCCGAGGGTCAGCGCTGAGGGAGTGCCCACACTGTCCGAGGGTCAGCGCTGAGGGAGTGCCCACACTGTCCGAGGGTCAGTGCTGAGGGAGTGGGCACTGTCGGAGGGTCAGCGCTGAGGGAGTGCCCACACTGTCCGAGGGTCAGCGCAGAGGGAGTGCCCACACTGTCCGAGGGTCAGCGCTGAGGGAGCGCCCACACTGTCCGAGGGTCAGCGCTGAGGGAGTGGGCACTGTCCGAGGGTCAGTGCTGAGGGAGTGGGCAATGTCCGAGGGTCAGTGCTGAGGGAGTGCCCACACTGTCCGAGGGTCAGTGCTGAGGGAGTGCCCACACTGTCCGAGGGTCAGTGCTGAGGGAGTGCCCACACTGTCCGAGGGTCAGTGCTGAGGGAGTGTCCACACTGTCGGAGGGTCAGTGCTGAGGGAGTGCCCACACTGTCCGAGGGTCAGTGCTGAGGGAGCGCCCACACTGTCCGAGGGTCAGTGCTGAGGGAGTGCCCACACTGTCCGAGGGTCAGTGCTGAGGGAGTGCCCACACTGTCCGAGGGTCAGCGCTGAGGGAGTGCCCACACTGTCCGAGGGTCAGTGCTGAGGGAGTGCCCACACTGTCCGAGGGTCAGTGCTGAGGGAGCGCCCACACTGTCCGAGGGTCAGTGCTGAGGGAGTGCCCACACTGTCCGAGGGTCAGTGCTGAGGGAGCGTCCACACTGTCCGAGGGTCAGTGCTGAGGGAGCGCCCACACTGTCGGAGGGTCAGTGCTGAGGGAGCGCTCACACTGTCGGAGGGTCAGCGCTGAGGGAGCGCCCACACTGTCCGAGGGTCAGCGCTGAGGGAGTGCCCACACTGTCCGAGGGTCAGCGCTGAGGGAGTGCCCACACTGTCCGAGGGTCAGCGCTGAGGGAGTGCCCACACTGTCCGAGGGTCAGTGCTGAGGGAGTGGGCACTGTCGGAGGGTCAGCGCTGAGGGAGTGCCCACACTGTCCGAGGGTCAGCGCAGAGGGAGTGCCCACACTGTCCGAGGGTCAGCGCTGAGGGAGCGCCCACACTGTCCGAGGGTCAGCGCTGAGGGAGTGGGCACTGTCCGAGGGTCAGTGCTGAGGGAGTGGGCAATGTCCGAGGGTCAGTGCTGAGGGAGTGCCCACACTGTCCGAGGGTCAGTGCTGAGGGAGTGCCCACACTGTCCGAGGGTCAGTGCTGAGGGAGTGTCCACACTGTCGGAGGGTCAGTGCTGAGGGAGTGCCCACACTGTCCGAGGGTCAGTGCTGAGGGAGTGCCCACACTGTCCGAGGGTCAGCGCTGAGGGAGTGCCCACACTGTCCGAGGGTCAGCGCTGAGGGAGTGCCCACACTGTCCGAGGGGCAGCGCTGAGGGAGTGCCCACACTGTCCGAGGGGCAGCGCTGAGGGAGTGCCCACACTGTCGGGGGGTCAGTCCTGAGGGAGTGCCCACACTGTCCGAGGGTCAGTGCTGAGGGAGTGCCCACACTGTCCGAGGGTCAGTGCTGAGGGAGTGTCCACACTGTCCGAGGGTCAGTGCTGAGGGAGCGCCCACACTGTCCGAGGGTCAGCGCTGAGGGAGTGCCCACACTCTCCGAGGGTCAGTGCTGAGGGAGTGCCCACACTGTCCGAGGGTCAGCGCTGAGGGAGTGCCCACACTGTCCGAGGGTCAGCGCTGAGGGAGTGCCCACACTGTCCGAGGGTCAGCGCTGAGGAAGTGTCCACACTGTCGGAGGGTCAGCGCTGAGGGAGTGCCCACACTGTCCGAGGGTCAGCGCTGAGGGAGTGGGCACTGTCCGAGGGTCAGTGCTGAGGGAGTGCCCACACTGTCCGAGGGTCAGCGCTGAGGGAGTGCCCACACTGTCCGAGGGTCAGTGCTGAGGGAGCGGGCACTGTCCGAGGGTCAGTGCTGTGGGAGTGCCCACACTGTCCGAGGGTCAGTGCTGAGGGAGTGCCCACACTCTCTGAGGGTCAGTGCTGAGGGAGTGCCCACACTGTCCGAGGGTCAGTGCTGAGGGAGCGGGCACTGTCCGAGGGTCAGTGCTGAGGGAGTGCCCACACTGTCCGAGGGTCAGTGCTGAGGGAGTGTCCACACTGTCGGAGGGTCAGTGCTGAGGGAGTGCCCACACTGTCCGAGGGTCAGTGCTGAGGGAGTGCCCACACTGTCCGAGGGTCAGTGCTGAGGGAGTGTCCACACTGTCGGAGGGTCAGCGCTGAGGGAGTGTCCACACTGTCCGAGGGTCAGTGCTGAGGGAGTGCCCACACTGTCCGAGGGTCAGTGCTGAGGGAGTGCCCACACTGTCCGAGGGTCAGTGCTGAGGGAGTGCCCACACTGTCGGAGGGTCAGTGCTGAGGGAGTGCCCACACTGTCGGAGGGTCAGTGCTGAGGGAGTGCCCACACTGTCGGAGGGTCAGTGCTGAGGGAGTGCCCACACTGTCGGAGGGTCAGAGCTGAGGGAGTGCCCACACTGTCGGAGGGTCAGCGCTGAGGGAGTGCCCACACTGTCCGAGGGTCAGCGCTGAGGGAGTGCCCACACTGTCGGAGGGTCAGCACTGAGGGAGTGGCCACTGTCCGAGGGTCAGTGCTGAGGGAGTTCCCACACTGTCGGAGGGTCAGCACTGAGGGAGCGCCCACACTGTCCGAGGGTCAGCGCTGAGGGAGCGCCCACACTGTCGGAGGGTCAGTGCTGAGGGAGGGCCCACACTGTCCGAGGGTCAGTGCTGAGGGAGCGCCCACACTGTCCGAGGGTCAGTGCTGAGGAAGGGCCCACACTGTCCGAGGGTCAGTGCTGAGGGAGGGCCCACACTGTCCGAGGGTCAGTGCTGATGGAGTGCCCACACTGTCCGAGGGTCAGCGCTGAGGGAGCGCCCACACTGTCGGAGGGTCAGTGCTGAGGGAGTGTCGACACTGTCCGAGGTTCAGCGCTGAGTGAGCGCCCACACTGTCCGAGGGTCAGTGCTGAGGGAGTGCCCACACTGTCCGAGGGTCAGTGCTGAGGAAGTGGGCACTGTCCGAGGGTCAGTGCTGAGGGAGTGCCCACACTGTCCGAGGGTCAGTGCTGAGGGAGCGGGCACTGTCCGAGGGTCAGTGCTGAGGGAGTGGGCACTGTCCGAGGGTCAGCGCTGAGGGAGTGCCCACACTGTCCGAGGGTCAGTGCTGAGGGAGCGCCCACACTGTCGGAGGGTCAGTGCTGAGGGAGTGGGCACTGTCGGAGGGTCAGTGCTGAGGGAGCGGGCACTGTCTGAGGGTCAGTGCTGAGGGCGTGAGCAGTGTCGGAGGGTCAGTGCTGAGGGAGTGGGCACTGTCGGAGGGTCAGCGCTGAGGGAGCGCCCACACTGTCCGAGGGTCAGTGCTGAGGGAGTGGGCACTGTCCGAGGGTCAGTGCTGAGGGAGCGCCCACACTGTCCGAGGGTCAGTGCTGAGGGAGTGCCCACACTGTCCGAGGGTCAGCGCTGAGGGAGTGAGCACTGTCCGAGGGTCAGTGCTGAGGGAGCGCCCACACTGTCTGAGGGTCAGCGCTGAGGGAGTGAGCACTGTCGGAGGGTCAGTGCTGGGGGAGTGAGCACGGTCGGAGGGTCAGTGCTGGGGGAGCACCCACACTGTCGGAGGGTCAGTGCTGGGGGAGTGAGCACGGTCGGAGGGTCAGTGCTGAGGGAGCACCCACACTGTCGGAGGGTCAGTGCTGAGGGAGCACCCACACTGTCGGGGTCAGTGCTGAGGGAGTGCCCACACTGTCGGAGGGTCAGTGCTGAGGGAGTGCCCACACTGTCCGAGGGTCAGTGCTGAGGGAGTGCCCACACTGTCCGAGGGTCAGTGCTGAGGGAGCGCCCACACTGTCGGAGGGTCAGTGCTGAGGGAGTGCCCACACTGTCGGAGGGTCAGTGCTGAGGGAGCACCCACACTGTCGGAGGGTCAGTGCTGAGGGAGCACCCACACTGTCGGAGGGTCAGTGCTGAGGGAGCACCCACACTGTCGGAGGGTCAGCGCTGAGGGAGCACCCACACTGTCCGAGGGTCAGTGCTGAGGGAGCACCCACACTGTCGGAGGGTCAGCGCTGAGGAGTGTCCACACTGTCCGAGGGTCAGTGCTGAGGGAGTGCCCACACTGTCCGAGGGTCAGTGCTGAGGGAGTGCCCACACTGTCCGAGGGTCAGTGCTGAGGGAGTGCCCACGCTGTCGGAGGGTCAGTGCTGAGGGAGTGCCCACACTGTCGGAGGGTCAGTGCTGAGGGAGTGCCCACACTGTCGGAGGGTCAGTGCTGAGGGAGTGCCCACACTGTCGGAGGGTCAGAGCTGAGGGAGTGCCCACACTGTCGGAGGGTCAGCGCTGAGGGAGTGCCCACACTGTCCGAGGGTCAGCGCTGAGGGAGTGCCCACACTGTCGGAGGGTCAGCACTGAGGGAGTGGCCACTGTCCGAGGGTCAGTGCTGAGGGAGTGCCCACACTGTCGGAGGGTCAGCACTGAGGGAGCGCCCACACTGTCGGAGGGTCAGCGCTGAGGGAGCGCCCACACTGTCGGAGGGTCAGTGCTGAGGGAGGGCCCACACTGTCCGAGGGTCAGTGCTGAGGGAGGGCCCACACTGTCCGAGGGTCAGTGCTGAGGAAGGGCCCACACTGTCCGAGGGTCAGTGCTGAGGGAGGGCCCACACTGTCCGAGGGTCAGTGCTGAGGGAGGGCCCACACTGTCCGA
Organism: Chiloscyllium punctatum; assembly: GCF_047496795.1. Taxonomy (NCBI): domain Eukaryota; kingdom Metazoa; phylum Chordata; class Chondrichthyes; order Orectolobiformes; family Hemiscylliidae; genus Chiloscyllium; species Chiloscyllium punctatum. The sequence continues at coordinate 58,509 of NW_027310270.1, forward strand.
GGGTCAGCGCTGAGGGAGCGCCCACACTGTCGGAGGGTCAGTGCTGAGGGAGTGTCGACACTGTCCGAGGTTCAGCGCTGAGTGAGCGCCCACACTGTCCGAGGGTCAGTGCTGAGGGAGTGCCCACACTGTCCGAGGGTCAGTGCTGAGGGAGTGGGCACTGGCCGAGGTATAGTGCTGAGGGAGTGCCCACACTGTCCGAGGGTCAGTACTGAGGGAGTGCCCACACTGTCCAAGGGTCAGTGCTGAGGGAGTGCCCACACTGTCCGAGGGTCAGTGCTGAGGGAGTGCCCACACTGTCCGAGGGTCAGCGCTGAGGGAGCGCCCACACTGTCCGAGGGTCAGTGCTGAGGGAGTTGGCACTGTCCGAGGGTCAGTGCTGAGGGAGTGCCCACACTGTCCGAGGGTCAGCGCTGATGGAGTGCCCACACTGTCCGAGGGTCAGCGCTGAGGGAGCGCCCACACTGTCGGAGGGTCAGTGCTGAGGGAGTGCCCACACTGTCCGAGGGTCAGTGCTGAGGGAGTGCCCACACTGTCCGAGGGTCAGTGCTGAGGAAGTGGGCACTGTCCGAGGGTCAGTGCTGAGGGAGTGCCCACACTGTCCGAGGGTCAGTGCTGAGGGAGCGGGCACTGTCCGAGGGTCAGTGCTGAGGGAGTGGGCACTGTCCGAGGGTCAGCGCTGAGGGAGTGCCCACACTGTCCGAGGGTCAGTGCTGAGGGAGCGCCCACACTGTCGGAGGGTCAGTGCTGAGGGAGTGGGCACTGTCGGAGGGTCAGTGCTGAGGGAGCGGGCACTGTCGGAGGGTCAGTGCTGAGGGCGTGAGCAGTGTCGGAGGGTCAGTGCTGAGGGAGTGGGCACTGTCGGAAGGTCAGCGCTGAGGGAGCGCCCACACTGTCCGAGGGTCAGTGCTGAGGGAGTGGGCACTGTCCGAGGGTCAGTGCTGAGTGAGCGCCCACACTGTCTGAGGGTCAGCGCTGAGGGAGTGAGCACTGTCGGAGGGTCAGTGCTGGGGGAGTGAGCACGGTCGGAGGGTCAGTGCTGGGGGAGCACCCACACTGTCGGAGGGTCAGTGCTGGGGGAGTGAGCACGGTCGGAGGGTCAGTGCTGAGGGAGCACCCACACTGTCGGAGGGTCAGTGCTGAGGGAGCACCCACACTGTCGGGGTCAGTGCTGAGGGAGTGCCCACACTGTCGGAGGGTCAGTGCTGAGGGAGTGCCCACACTGTCCGAGGGTCAGTGCTGAGGGAGTGCCCACACTGTCGGAGGGTCAGTGCTGAGGGAGCGCCCACACTGTCGGAGGGTCAGTGCTGAGGGAGTGCCCACACTGTCGGAGGGTCAGTGCTGAGGGAGCACCCACACTGTCGGAGGGTCAGTGCTGAGGGAGCACCCACACTGTCGGAGGGTCAGTGCTGAGGGAGCACCCACACTGTCGGAGGGTCAGCGCTGAGGGAGCACCCACACTGTCCGAGGGTCAGTGCTGAGGGAGCACCCACACTGTCGGAGGGTCAGTGCTGAGGGAGTGCCCACACTGTCGGAGGGTCAGCGCTGCGGGAGGGCAGCTGAGGGAGCGGTCGCTGTGGGAGGTGCTGTCTTTCTGATGAGACATCAAACCAAGATTGCGCCTGTCCTTTCGGGGTTGCGGGGGCGGGGGCGGGGGCGGGGGTGGTGAAAATGGCGTGGTGAGTATTAGCTGAAAAGCAGGTGGAGGTGAGCTCCTTTGTACCGAAGAGGACAGGCAGCGATGGACTCACTCCTGGATGACGGTGGCTGCATCGCCCACGAGGCGAGAGCATCCTTAACATTCTTGTTGCGACAGAAGTAGCTGGCCAAGTAGACGTAGGGGTAGACATGTTCGTTATTGTAATACTGCTTTGCTGAGGAAATGGCCTGTGGGATAAGCAGCAAGATGAGGAAATGAAACAGAACAAAGAAAGAACTGGCGGTTACACAGGTACAGTGATAACTAACCAGTGTAGAGGGAGCTTTACTCTCTGTCCAACCCTGGGCTGGACCTATCACAGAACAACAAACGCCCTTCTGGAGAGCAGGGACAGTGCAACTCAGTTACCATCGGCGGATTGATAAATCACTGGGGGAAAATCCTGGAATTCCCTCCCCCATCGTCTCCTGTTGCTTTTTTCTCATTTCACACCACGAGAGGAGGTGGGACTTATACAGTCATAGAGATGGACAGCAGGGAAACAGACCCTTCGGCCCAACCCGTCCATGCTGACCCAGATATCCCAATCTAGTCCCACCTGCCAGCACCCGGCCCATATCCCTCCAAACCCTTCCTATTCATATCCCCATCCAAATGCCTCTCAAATGTTGTAATTGTACCAGTCTCCACCACTTCCTCTGGCAGCTCATTCCATACACGTACCACCCTCTGGGTGAAAAAGTTGCCCCTTAGGTCTCTTTTATATCTTTCCCCTCTCACCCTAAACCTATGCCCCTCTAGTTCTGGACTCCCCGACCCCAGGGAAAAGACTTTGCCTATTTATCCTATCCATGCCCCTCATGATTTTATAAACCTCTATAAGGTCACCCCTCAGCCTCCGACGCTCCAGGGAAAACAGCCCCAGCCTGTTCAGCCTCTCCCTGTAGCTCAGATCCTCCAACCCTGGCAACATCCTTGTAAATCTTTCCTGAACCCTTTCAAGTTTCACAACATCTTTCCGATAGGGAGGAGACCAGAATTGCACACAATATTCCAACAATGGCCTAACCAATGTCCTGTACAGCCGTAACATGACCTCCCAACTCCTGTACTCAATACTCTGACCAATAAAGGAAAGCATACCAAACACCTTCTTCACTATCCTATCGACCTGCAACTCCACTTTCAAGGAGCTATGAACCTGCACTCCAAGATGTCTTTGTTCAGCAACACTCCCTAGGACCTTACCATTAAGTGTATAAGTCCTGCTAAGATTTGCTTTCCCAAAATGCAGCACCTCACATTTATCTGAATTAAACTCCATCTGCCACTTCTCAGCCCATTGGCCCATCTGGTCCAGATCCTGTTGTAATCTGAGGTAACCCTCTTCGCTGTCCACTACACCTCCAATTTTGGTGTCATCTGTAAACTTACTAACTGTATCTCTTATGCTCGCATCCAAATCATTTATGTAAATGATAAAAAGTAGAGGGCCCAGCACCGATCCTTGTGGCACTCCACTGGTCACAGGCCTCCAGTCTGAAAAACAACCCTCCACCACCACCCTCTGTCTTCTACCTTTGAGCCAGTTCTGTATCCAAAACTCCGGTCTCTTGGTCCAGGGGGAGGAATTCTACCACTGGACCACAAGAGGGCCCTGAATGGTTAGTCTGGATTTGTGGGGTTTTTTCATTAAATTAATTTTCTCATCGATCTGTTCAGAGATGTTATTAAATACCTCTGGAGCAGGTGGGAGGTGAACCCGAGTCCTCCCGAGCGAAGGTGAGGGAATTACCGGGGGGCCCCATTTATTCTTTTCTTCCTTTCACTTATTTCTTTTTATGGGTCCAAATAACAGCCCTTCTTTTAACCCCAAGTCGCCCGTACAGCATTGTGGGTCTACCCACAGCACGTGGGCTGCAGCGGTTCAAGAGGCAGTTCACCCCCACCATCTCAAGGGGAGGGGGCAACTAGGGACGGGGGCAGTAAATCCTGGCCCAGCCGATGAGGCCCACATTCTACAAGTGAGTGAGAAAAGGGGAGCTGTGTACCTCGTGGTAAAGTGTCAATGGATCCGGTCTGTCGGCATCGGTTCCAACTCCTCCAAGTCTGCGAGGTTCCCCAGTGCCATTGGGTATCTACCACAGAGAGAGAGAAACCAGGAGCACTCAGAAATTGACATCCCCCTCGCAATCGGCCCTCACACAGTATGGAGGCAGGACTTTGAGTTCGAATCACCGCCGCATTGATTGGGGGGGGGGGGGGGGGGGGGGGGGGAAGAGCAGCACCAATTGGCTGACTCCTGCTCCAATTTCTTACGAAGCTTGTGCTTATTGGTAGGCTCACACTATCCACAGGACCACCCCGGGATTTCACAAAGCCTTTCCCCATCCATGAAGTGAATGCAGCCACACGCTTACCCACAGAAAGCTCTCGTTGCTGGCTCCATCCACCACATTCAATCTGAGACTCACAGAGCATTGAGTGGGATGGAGATAGGCCAGCCAGCCCAGGGTTCCTACATCACAGCCCTGATCTTACTGAATGTGGGCTGAATGGTCTCCTCCAGGTCCTACAATCTTAGAATCCCTACATTTGGCCCATCACGTCCACACCAACCCTCCAGAGGGCATCCCAACCACACCAATCCTCTTACCCCATCCCTGTAACCCTGCATTCAACATGGTTAATGCACTGAGTGTATTGGCCTTGGCTAGTTGTCCCATAGTGCCCAGGCATGTGCAGGTTAGGGTGGATTGGCCATGGGAAATTGTCCCATAGTGTCCAGGGATGTACAGGTTAGGGTGGATTGGCCATGGGAAATTGTCCCATAGTGTCCAGGGATGTACAGGTTAGGGTGGATTGGCCATGGGAAATTGTCCCATGGTGCCCAGGGATGTGCAGGTTAGGGTGGATTGGCCGTGGGAAATTGTCCCATAGTGCCCAGGGATGTGCAGGTTAGGGTGGATTGGCCATGGGAAATTGTCCCATAGTGTCCAGGGATGTGCAGGTTAGGATGGATTGGCCGTGGGAAATTGTCCCATAGTGCCCAGGGAAGTGCAGGTTAGGGTGGATTGGCCGTGGGAAATTGTCCCATAGTGTCCAGGGATGTGCAGGTTAGGGTGGATTGGCCATGGGGAACTGTCCCATAGTGTCCAGGGATGTGCAGGTTAGGGTGGATTGGCCATGGGAAATTGTCCCATAGTGTCCAGGGATGTGCAGGTTAGGGTGGATTGGCCATGGGAAATTGTCCCATAGTGCTCAGGGATGTGCAGGTTAGGGTGGATTGGCCGTGGGAAATTGTCCCATAGTGTGCAGGCTAGGTTGGTTAGTTGGAAATTCAGGGTTATGGGGATGGGGGGGGGGGGGGGGGGGGGTGGTGGTGTTGGGTTTGGGTGGGATGCTCTTCAGAGGTTTGGTGTGGCTTCAATGGGCCGAGAGACCTGCTTCCACACTGTCGGTAGTCTATGTAAGTAGCTATGGGCCGAGTGCTGGAAAATGGGATCAGTGCAGATATCTCAGGGTGGACTCTTTTCTGCTGTCTGACTGTGATTTGCCACATCTCTGTCCACTATCTTAACTGATCGATATCTCTTCAGAACGTCATGTCCTCTCAACCTTAACATCTTTTGCCTCAGCCTTGGCCCCAGCACCAACCCCCGGGGCACTGCACTGGTGATATCCTGCTGGCCTGCAATAGCCCTACTGCTGCGGATCCACAGAGAATCTTCTATCCACACCTCTACACCGTTAGCTTTCACTTCCCGCAATAACATTTGGGAAAAACGTTCCGGATGTCTGAGTACGACACATCCCACCCTGAGCCAAAGCATAATTCAAAGAATTCCCATAACCTGATTAAACGTGATTCCCCTTTCACTAAACCATGTGGACTCAGCCTGATTAACTCGAACGCAGTGAAGGACCCTGCTGTAACCTCTTTAATAATACCTTCGAACCTTTTCCCTCTGACAGATGTTAACCGGGCCTGTGGACTCCTGCATTCTGTCTCCCTTCTGGAGGTGTCTCTTAAAGGGAGAAACTTTCAATTCACCCAGCAGGTCAGCTCGTTTAACCTCTGCTCTGAAAGGGAAAGGTCCCCTCTATGTTGCCAAGCAGCTCAGCGCACAGGGAGTATTTCCCAAAGAGCTTATGAAAGACAGGGGCACGTCTCTCTCGCTATGTTCTGTCTGCATTTACTGTGCGGCCCTCGTTGGAGTCGGTGGGGGGGGAGCTGAGGGGTGCTCCAGAGGCACGGTGACACTCACTTGCTCAGGTGCCCAAGGTCGTACAACAGCCACAGGAGGTGCTGAAAGAGGAAGAGAAGCAACAGAATTAGCCCCGGGAATCGTCCATTCAGGAACCCCTCTCTGAACCCACCCCGCCTCCAATCTGCTCTTTAGTGAGACCCTCAGCATGTGAGGGGAACGTGTGACCCGCTCCCCCCCTCCAAACCCCGGAAGAGATCAAGGAGAATCACGTCGATACATATTGGGGGAGGGGTATTCACGGGATGAGGCTGGGCCCAGCATTTATTGCCCATCCCTAATTACCCAGAGGGCAGCTCAGAGTCAGCCACATTGCTGTGGGTCTGGAGTCACGTGTAGGCCCAGACCAGGTAAGGATGGCAGCTTCCTTCCCTAAAGGACATCAGTGAACCGGAATAAACACACAAGGGACAGAGGAATAGGAGCTTATTTTTGGGGGAGGGGGGGGGGCGGAGCTGGGAAGAGATGCACCGACGCTTGAACATTCTTTATCCTATGCAACTTTCAACAGGCAAATAAACTAAATTATCTTTGACTGAGTTTGGGGTCGCCCTTCTCTGATCTCCCGGTCCCGGGGGGGGGGGTCTAAACTTGCTCGGTGTCGCTCCGGAGGGATGTATCAAATTGCATTTGAAGTTTCGTTCAGATACACACTGCCACCGCAAGTACACATGCTGTTTGGGTCCCGGTGCTGCCTGCACCCTCCCTCCCCCCCCCAATAACGGCCTCTTCCTGAGTCAACCCGGGCGGTGAGACATTCTCCAGCTGATCGGCTGCAAGGGGGAGGGGGGGGCATCGCGAACCGAAGCTGGGCGGGCAGCCCATGGGTCTGAGACTTCCCACATTCCCACACCGGCGTGTTCTCTCCTCCTCCCCCTACCCAGCCCACGCGAAGCCTCTGACCTGTTGCAGCTGCAACAGCTCCACGCTGTCCGTGTGGTGGTCGATCGATGGGTTAATGGCGCACACCATGAGCGCCACCTCCATCTTGCGGTCACACTTCAGGTAGGAGCCCTTCAGGTACAGCCAGCTCTGCGCCAAAACAGACAACACGCCGGGTTAACCGGGGAAAGGGCGAGCTAGGGACCGGAGCGACCGACGGAACAGGCCTGCCTCGCACACACGAGGGATAGCAGCGGGAGACCATTCGGCCCCTTCAGCCTCAACGTGACTGTGATTGATCGAGTCACACAGCATGGAAACACACTCTTTGGTCCATCATCCCAACCCTAACCCCAAACTAAACCAGTCCCACCCGCCTGCTCCTAGCCCATATCCCTCAAAACCTTTCCTCTTCACATAGAGTCAGAGAGTCCTAGAGCACAGAGACAGGCCCTTCGGCCCCAAACTGGTCCAAAATGTCCATCCGTGCTAACCCCATTTCCTTGCACTTGGGCCCATGCCCTTCGAATCCTATCCTATCTGTACTTACCCAGACTGTTTTTAAACATTAACTGTGCTCGCATCCACCACTTCCTCTGGAATTTCACTCCACACATGAACCACCCTTCTGTGTAAAATAATTGCTCCGCACAATTTAAATCTCTCTGCTCTCACCTTAAAAACGGGCCCCCCCGCCCCCAGTCTTGACCACAGCTTTCAACATCACTGAGCTGCCTGCTCCCCAGCTCCCTCGATTCCCTCAGACACCAAAGATCTGTCTAATCCAAGGGAATACCATAACACTCTGCCATTGGGAATTCCAAAGATTCCCAATGACACACCCTGTTCCCAGCTCACTCCTAAATGCATCCAAAGGAACTAGAGTAGGCCATTCAGCCCTTCCAGCCTATTCTATCGGATCACGGCTGATCTGATCCAAACACCAGCTCTCCGTTCTTGCTTACCCCCCAGAATCCATCACTCCTTTAGCAATCTAGAATCTACTGACCTCTACTTTCTACACATTTACACGTTCGGCATCCACTGCCTTTTGAGGTAGGGAATTCTAAAGACTCTCAATTCTCACGGTTAAAGAAAAGATCAGCCTCTCATCCTTGGAAAGTACTCCCTTCTCCCCCAATCCGTTCTAGATTCCCCTGACCAATAGCAACAATGCCAGACCATCAACTCTTCTGTCTCAATGCAATTGCCCCACCTCATTCTAAATGCCAGAGACACACACATAGATACATGTGCCAACAGACACATGCACACACTCGCACAAACAGATACACATAAACACACACATACACGTGCAGATACGCGCACACACGCACTTGCAGACAGATACACATACACACAAGTGCAAACAGATATACATAAACACACACATACACGTGCAGACAGATACGCGCACACACGCACGTGCAGACAGATACGCGCACACGCACGTGCAGACAGATATACATAAACACACACATACACGTGCAGACAGATACGCGCACACGCACGTGCAGACAGATACGCGCACACACACACTCGCAGACAGATACACATACACACGTGCAAACAGATACACATACACACGTGCAGATACACATACACACGGGCAAACAGATACATGTACACACACATGCAAATAGATACGCATACTTACGTGAACAGATAGATGCACACACACACACACACGTGCAAACAGCTACATACACACACACGTGCAAACATATACATGTGACCCAGCCCTAGCATCCTCACCCTCTCGGCAACACCTGCTGTCACCGTCTGCCCCCTCCTGTCCTCGTTGCCTTTGCCGTGCCAGGTCACCTCAGCTGTCTCCTCACCGTTTTCGCCAAAGATCACCCAGGCATGGTCCTCGGAGAGGCCCAAGTGGACATCGCAGAGGCCCAGGACCTGACAGGCAGCCACCACTGCAAAGGCCACCCCGCAGCTGTCCAGCTTAGTACCTGAGGGAAGCAGGAGCGGGTACGTCATTAGAACAAACCAAAGGGCGGTCCTGTCACAAAACAGGAATCAGAACTTTGTTATGTTACATTCACACGGCGTGAAAGGAGATCACAAACTAGTTTAACAGCTGCAGCTTCATGCTTCGTTTTTGAAAAGTAGTTTTGCTGATTAAGCACTGAATACACGATGTGAGGTGTCTGGAAATTTCAGATCAACTGTTACCAGGACAGAGCTCCAACATCATCCTTATGGAATCTCACATCTACAATCCGATGGACTTTGCAGCTTGTAGATGCAGAGGTTGAGCAGATGGTGTGTACCACGAGCCATTCCTGAACAAACAGTAGCTGTTGGAATTCATTCGGCACGGAATGGCGCTAACAATGTCTCACTGCCTACCTCATAGAAACAAACCCTGACCACGGGGCATAATAAAACCAAAACAACTGCGGGGGCTGGAAATCAGTAACGATAACGGAAATCATCCGAAAGACTCGGCAGGTCTGGCAGCATCTGTGGAGAGAATGCAGGGTTAATGTTTCAAGTTCAGTTCGGGTTCTGAGGAAGGGTCACTGGACCCAAAATGTTAACTCTGCTTTCTTTCTACAGATGCTGCCAAACCTGCTGAGTTTTTCCGACAATTTCTGTTTTAGTTGCAGAGCAGTTTAACCCCTGTCATGCCCGTGGGAGGTTCCAATTGTTCCAATTACCTCCTTAGGTGAACACAGAACCCTTGGTCAGGGTGTTATTAGGCGAGTGAATGGGCCTCTCAGGTTTCAAACCTAATGCTGATCTTGCTTGGTATTCCTTCTGAGCTGTGTAAACCTGTACCCTTGCTCTATTCAAGCACCCGATGATCTGGATGTCCTTTTTTCCCCCCCCCCTCTATTGATTCACAGCGTGAGGGCGTCACTGGCTGGGCCCAGAGGGCCGTTAAGAGTCAACCCCAATGTTGATGGGACTGGAGTCACATGTAGGCCAGACTCTGGAAGGATGGCAGTTTCCTTCCCTGAAGGATAGGAGTGACCTGGCTTTTGCCCAGCAATCAACAACGGATTCACGGTCAGCACTGCACTCTTAATTCCAGACATTCATGGCAGGATTCCAACCCAGGTCTGATGAACAGTCCAGCGATAACAGCACTCGGCTGTCTCCTCCCCCTCGTTTTGCTATGATCCGCCTGTACTGTTTGCAACACACAGCTTTCCACTGTACTCAGATACACGTGATAACGTGAATCAAATCAAACCAGCTTGGAACTAATGCTCACAGAATCCCCACTGAGTGGAAACAGGCCATTTGGCTCAACGAGTCCACACTGACCCTCTGAAGAGTAATGTGCCCAGACCCACTCTCCTACATTTACCCCTGACTAATGCACCGAACCTACATTGTGCATGGCCAACCCACCCTGACCTGCACATCTTTGGACTGTGGGAGGAAACCGGAGCACCCGGAGGAAACCCACACAGACACGGGGAGAACGTGCAAACTCCACGCAGTCAGTCGACTGAGGTGGGAATTGAACCCAGGTCTCTGGCGCTGGGAGGCAGCAGTGCTAACCACTGAGCCACCGTGCCACCCTGGCAGGCTTTGTTTCAATATCTGGCCTAGGATTACAGCCTCGCTATCCTCCATCCCTCACGGGCTCAGAATCTACTTAACACCTCCACCACGCCCTCTCCTCACAATGGGGTGGTCTGGGACTTGGTTTAACATCTCAAAGTGTGTGCTTCACGGAGAGGGGAGTGCCCTGAACCCACAATGTTCGTGATGCAGAGGAGAGCGGGGCTAACATCACTGGGCATTTATCGAGCAAGGTGGTTCTCAGAGGCAGGGAGGACGTACCTGTGATGAAACTGAAGAGAGACTGGATATGCGCTCTGTCCTTGAAGTAGGAGCGGCTCAGGCTGTTCCAGATGACGTCGGACACCTTCTTGACCAGCTCGCGGCTGGAGTAGCCCTCCTTCAGGGGGTACAGGGACCGGTCGACTGCTCCCCGGATCATGGTGGTGAATCGGGTGTGCAGAGCCCTGACCTGGGGGAGGTCCACGCAGGGGAAGCAGGTGGCCACCTCGGATCTGGTTTCGGGGCACGGGGAGCCCTCAATGCTGCAGCCGGGAACGTTGACAGGGAGGACCCGGTTCACCGCGAGGAAGTGCTCGACGAAGCCCAGCACCAGGGACAGCAGGGTCAGGTCGGGCTCGTCCCGCTTCAGCTCAAAGGCAAACAGCTTGACCACCTCATCGATGCTGCAGATGGGGAAGAAGGCAACCTGCGTAGACTTCAGACCCATGCTGCCTCCTTCAGGTCGCGGGTGGGGGGTGGAGGAGCACAGAACAACCCAACAATTACACCGCGCAAACGGCAAACGGCGGAGCAGACTCGATGGGCCGAATGGCCTAACTCTTATGGACAAGGCCAAACCTGACTGAGGTACAATGTGGTTTTACACGGCCGCTTATCAAATGAATTACTGCGGTGGTGATCGGGTTTTGCGACTGACCAATTATTGAGCTCGAGTATTGCCGAAACAGAGAGACAATTTGCCGAAATCTCTCACTCGTCCAGACAGACGCAAGAATTCCAACATTTGACTTAACGCAAGAATCCCGCAATGTTTATTTCCCCCACAGGATGCTAGCAAGGCCAGCATTTACTAACCATTGCCTCTTGCCCTTGAACCTGATGGGCACAGGAGTGTTGTCACTGGGCTTGTGATCCAGCGGCATGGGTGAATGTTGCAGGGGCTTGGGTTTGACCTGGTATACAGTGAAGCTGGTACCAATGAAATGCTGGTCGTAAAAGCTAACCTAATGGCGACTGTGCCAATTCTCTGGGTTAAAGAGGCGTATTTTGTCCTGGCTTTGTTTTTAGAGAAAGGTGATAAGACAGAGATGGTGCGCTCTCTACTGAAAGCCCATAAAGTAAACAGCTTGTGAGGCCTTGGGTTTTTTTTTTAACTAGAACAATAGAAGCAGCCTGACTGGGTGTGTCAAGCTCCCACTGAACCAGGATATTTAGTGTTAGCTTTTGAGTAGCAACTGTTGGGGTCTTGAAGCTGAACGTGGAAGCCGTTTCCCCTCTCTCTGTTACAGCTAAAAGCCTGATGCTAGAAATTGCATGTGAGACAATCTATTTTACTGAATTTGCCTTTGCCAAGGGTGTGTTTATGGCATATTGGAACAGTTACCGTTTATAGTTAAATAATCTGTTACTCTGTTAAGTTTTCCAAGACAGTTGTTACTCCAATTTCTTCTTTCTTTTGTTGAATCTTAACCATGAATGAAGTGTGTTTATGCTTCAAATCTGTTAGTTTGACCAACTGATTTGCATCTGGAATGCAACACCTGGCACTTGCCTTTAAAGTAAGAGAAGATTAAGAGTGTAGACTATCTTCTTCAGACATTTTGAGGGGGTTTGGTTTGGCCCATAACATGACCCTAACAGTTATCTTTGTGAAAATCCGCTTGGTTCATTGATGTCCTTTAGGGAAGGAAATCTGCCATCCTTACCTGGTCTGGTCAAATGTGAATCTACACCCACAGCCGTGTGGCTGATTCTCAACTGCTCTCTGAAATGGTCCTAGCAAGCCACCAGATTCAAGGGGCAATTAGAGATTAGCAGTAAATGCTGGTCCACATCACATTAAATGATAGAAAAAAATACTCAGTTAAGGTCAAGGACATCACTTTGTCTGAAGTCACATGTAGGCCACACCAGTGAAGGACAGTAGATTTCCTTATTTAAAAAGGGAAGCAGAGATGCAGGTGGGACTTTATAACAACTATTGATCATTCACATTGTTACCATCACTGAGGCAAGCCTTATTCCAGTCATAGAGATGTACAGCACGGAAACAGACCCTTCGGTCCAACCCGTCCATGCCGACCAGATATCCCAACCCAATCTAGTCCCACCTGCCAGCACCCGGCCCATATCCCTCCAAACCCTTCCTATTCATGTACCCACCCAGATCCCTTCTAAATGTTGTAAATGTACCAGCCTCCACCACTTCCTCTGGCAGCTCATTCCATACACGTACCACCCTCTGCATGAAAAAGTTGCCCCTTAGGTCACTTTTAAATCTTTCCCCTTTCACCTTAAATCTATGCCCTCTCATTCTGGAGTCCCCCTACCCAGGGAAAAGACTTTGCCTATTTACCCTATCCATGTCCCTTATGATTTTATAAACCTCTATAAGGTCACCCCCTCAGCCTCTGACGCTCCAGGGAAAACAGCCCCAACCTGTCCAGCCTCTCCCTGTAGCTCAAACTCTCCAACCCTGGCAACATCCTTGTAGATCTTTTCTGAACCCTTTTAAGTTTCACAACATCCTTCCTATAGCAGGGAGACCAGAACTGAACACAGTCTTCCAAAAGTGGCCTAACCAATGTCCTGTACAGCCGCAACATGACCTCCCCACTCCTCTACTCAATACTCTGACCAATAAAGGAAAGCATACCAAACACCTTCTTCACTGTCCTATCTACCTGCAACTCCACTTTCAAGGAGCTATGAACCTGCACTCCAAGGTCTCTTTGTTCAGCAACATTCCCTAGGACCTTACCATTAAGTGTCTCAGTCTTGCCCGGACTTGCTTTTCCAAAATGCAACTTATCACGTTTATCTAAATTTGCATAAAATACAAAGGCATGGGATTGAGGGTGATTTAGTGGTCTGGATCAGAAATTGGCTAGCTGAAAGAAGAGTTAGGATGGTGGGTGATGGGAAATATTCATCCTGGAGTTCAGTTACTAGTGGGGTACTGCAAGGATCGGTTTTGGGGCCACTGCTGTTTGTCATTTTTATGAATGACCTGAATAAGGGCAGAGAAGGATGGGTTAGTAAATCTAGGGATGACAGTAAGGTTGGTAGAGCTGTGGATAGTGCCAAAGGATGCTGTAGGTTACAGAGAGACTTAGATAAGCTGCAGAGCTGGGCTGAGAGGTGGCAAATGGAATTTAATGCAGAAAAATGTGAGGTGAGACACTTTGGAAGGAGTAACAGGAATACAGAGTACTGGGCTAATGGTAAGATTATTGGGAGTGTAGACGAGCAGAGAGATCTCAATGTCCATGGACATAGATCCCTAAAAGTTGCCACCCAGGTTGATAGGGTTGTTAAGAAGGCATACGGTGTGTTAGCTTTTATTGGGAGAGGGATTGAGTTTTGGAGCCATAAGGTCATGCTGCAGCTGTACAAAACTCTGGTGTGGCCGCACTTGGAGTATTGCGTACAGTTCTGGTCACCACATTATAGGAAGGATATGGAAGCTTTGGAAAGGGTTCCGAGGAGATTTACTAGGACATTACCTGGTATGGAGGGAAGGTCTTATGAGGAAAGGCTGAGGGTCTTGAAACTGTTTTAATTAGAGAGAAGAAGGTTAATAGGTGACTTAATTGAGACATATCAGATAATCATAGTGTTAAATAGAGTGGACAGTGAGAGCCTTTTTCTTCAGATGGTGATGGCTAACACGAGGGAGCAGAGCTTTAAATAGAGGGGTGATAGATATAGGACAGATGTCACAGGTAGGTTCTTTACTAGGGTAGTAGAGTAGTAGGGCGTGAAACGCACTGCCTGCAACTTGCCAACTTTAAGGGCATTTAAATGGTCATCAAATAGGCATATGGACGAGAATGGAAGTGTAGGTTAGATGGGCTTCAGATTGGTTTCACAGGTCAGCGCAACATCAAAGGCCAAAGGGCCTGTACTGCACTGTAATGTTGTGTTCTATACTCCATATGCCACTCCTTGGCCCAATGCCCACCAAGGCTGGAATCGAATGTGGGTCCTTGGTGCTGTGAGGCAGTAGTGCTAACCACTGAGCCACTGTGCTGCCCCAGGAGCTGTGTTTCTGCTCTGCAATTTAAACTAACATCTTCAGCCTGAAGAAAGCCAGGTTATTTTTCTTTCCTTAGCAGCCGCTGTAAACTGTGGCTCTTAACCGGTAAGCCAGAGATATTACAAGTGGGAATCAGTCACCCTGTGCCTTCTGCAAGCAAATGGAAGAAGTTGGAGAAGGAAAACCAAGGTGCAACACACCTTAACAGAGCCGAAAGGTCAACCTCAGTGAAACAGGCTAACTGCCATTCCAGTCTTTCCCTCCACCCTAATAACTACTTTTGAGTAGTTATTTGGAGTCATACTGCACGGAGACAGACCCTTTGGTCCAACCAGTCCATGCCAAATAATCCCAAACTAGTCCCACCTGCCTGATCCTAACACCTATCCCTCCAAACTGTCCCGATTCATGAACTTATCCAAATGCTTTTCCAACACCGTAACGGTGCTCAAATCCACCACTTCTTCTGAAAGTTCACTGCACATACACGAATCACTCCCTCCGTAATAAAAATGACCCCTTAAGGTCTTTTTAAAACCTTTCTCCTCTCACCTTAAAACTGTCCCATCCTAGGGAAAAGACCCCTGCTTTTCACTTTATCTATACCCCTCATGATTTTATAAATTTCTATAAGGTCACCCCTCAACCTCTACACTCCAGGGGAAAAAAGTTCCAGCCTCTCCTTCCAACTAGAATCTATTTAGTTGTAATATTTATAATAATTTTAACATTGGTGAGGACTCCAAGAAAACAAAGGCTTGATTCCTGGTGTGCTGCCTTAGTAAGGAGTAGTAAAATTGTTTAGCTAACCACCAGCAATGTTGCTCCTGAATAAACAGGCCAAGTTCTCGATAGGTAGGTATTTGGTGCATTTCTTTGATGTTTAGCTGACCGTGACCAATGCTGAAAGCTCAGGCCCTTTGTCCAGGAACAAAGCGCAGAGGTGGGCAAAGGAATGTACGTCAATACATCTCTGGTGGCTGTTTTAAGTGACCTCAAGCAGCCTTGCTCCTGAATAAAGAGCCTGGGCTCTCGATGAGTGGAATGAGCAAGGTAACATTCTGCTGCATATTTCTTGCGTGCAGCAGACCACGAGTGGCACTGCTCCTGGATGAACAGTCGAGAGTGTGGAGCTGAAAAAGCTACAGCAGGTCAGGCAGCATCAGAGGAGCAGGAGAATCAACGGGTGTTTTTCCTGCTCCTCGGATGCTGTCTGACCTGCTGTGCTTTTCCAGCTCCACACTCTCGACTCTGATCTCCAGCATCTGCAGTCCTCGCTTCCTCCTGGATAAAGAACCTGAGCTGTCAACTAGAGAAACACTCACTGTAATTAACACTTTGCTGCATATTTCCGGTGTTCAGCTGACCCCGAGTGGGCATTGCTCCTGGATAAAGAGCACGAGCTCTCAACAGGTGGGAAATGATCAAAATAATAATATTTTGCTGCATATTTCTGGTATTTAGCTGGCCCCGAGGGGCACTGCTCCTGGATAAATGGCCAGCACTCTCAAAGGGTACAAGTGACTGACGTAATAATGTTTTAGGAGAAAGTGAGGACTGCGAATGCTGAAGATCAGAGTCAAGAGTGCAGCGCTGGAAAAGCACAGCAGGTAAAGGCAGCATCTGAGGAGCAGGGGAGTTGACACTTTGGGTCCAAGTCCTTCATCAGGAATCTGCTGTTTCACTGCGTATTCTCGGTGCTCAGCCGACCTCCAGTGGCATTGCTCCTGGATAAAGTGCCTGCGCTCTCAGCAGGTGGGGAACGAGCATATTGTGGTATACAGAAACACACTGACGGCGGCGGTTAGCCGACCTCCAGTGGCATTGCTCCTGGATAAAGAACCTGCGCTCTCAGCAGGTGGGGAACGAGCATATTATGGTATACAGAAACACTCTGATGGTGGCTTTGCTGACCTCCAGTGGCATTGCTCCTGGATAAAGTGCCTTAAACTCTCAACATTGCAATAGACCAGGCCATTGGTCGCTGGTGGCTTTCTAGCTGACCCCCCCGCGACGTTGCTCCTGGATAAAGCGCTCTGTTTCCGGGAAGGAGGACGGTCAGTGTCTCCCCTGACTAAAAGGGCTGGGTTTTATATCAAGAAGGCGCGGGCTGGCACGGACGGGGAACTTTATTCCGCACAAAGCGGAAAAGGCGCGAAAACTGCCCCCAGCTTTCACTTCATCACCGTCTCCCCCCTCCCCGTCTCTCTCTCTCACCGTTCCCCCTGAAGTGGAGGGGCCGCAGCGATCGCCCCTCTCTCTCCCTCCCTCACGACGCCGCCGCTGTCTCCACACGCTCGGGGCCCGCCTCACGGTCGCCTCAGCAACCGACTAGGCCCCCCGGCGCGACTGCGCATGCGGGGAGGGAGGACTGCGCATGCGGCGGGGAGGCAGGCCCAGAGATGCGGTGGGGGAAGGACTGCGCATGCGGCGGAGGGCAGGCCCGGAGATGCGGCGAGAGAGGACTGCGCATGCGGCGGGGTGGCAAGTCCGGAGATGCGGTGGGGGAAGGACTGCGCATGCGGCGGAGAGGGCAGGCCCGGAGATGCGGCGAGAGAGGACTGCGCATGCGGCGGGGAGGCAGGCCCGGAGATGCGGTGGGGGAAGGACTGCGCATGCGGCGGAGGACTCGGAGATGCGGTGGGGGAAGGACTGCGCACGCTCTGTAGTGGGAGGGACCCGGGGGAGGTAACGGTGGGCGGGGAAGAAGCGAAGGCGCTTTCGGTACGCATGCGGGAAGTGCTCAGAGGGCCGCCGGGAAGTGTAGTCCTGGAGTGGGGAATGAGGGAGGACTGCGCATGCTCGGTAAGGGACGGCTCTGAGGGGTGTGGTGGGGCGTGGATAAAGGAAAGGATTGGGCGGGGCGGGGCGGGGCAAAAGTTGCAGCCAGTGCGCATGCGGGCACCGTGTTGGCTGCTGGGAGTTGTAGTTCCCTGCGCTGTGTGCTCAGTGATGTGTGAAAGTGTTCAAGGTTCTGATAATTTCTGAATGTACCCAGTGGACCTGCCCACATGACACTGCCATTCTGGAACATTCTTTAACACTACTTGCCCTCTGCTGCAGGGCGAAGCTTACATCAGAGTGTACCATTGACTGACAATACAAACCCACACTCACACTCACACACAATGATGGAGTTTCTTGAGGTGTACAGCACGGAAACAGACCCTTCGGTCCAACCCGTCCATGCTGACCCAGATATCCCAACCCAATCTAGTCCCACCTGCCAGCACCCGGCCCATATCCCCCCAAACCCTTCCTATTCATATACACATCCAAATGCCTCTTAAATGTTGTCATTGTACCAGCCTCCACCACATCCTCTGGCAGCTCATTCCATACACGTACCACCCTCTGGGGGAAAAAGTTGCCCCTTAGGTCTGTTTTTATATCTTTCCCCTCTCATCCTAAACCTACGCCCTCTAGTTCTGGACTCCCCCACCCCAGGGAAAACACCTTGTCTATTTACTCTATCCATGCCCCTCATGATTTTATAAACCTCTATAAAGTCGCCCCTCAGCCTCCGACGCTCCAGGGAAAACAGCCCCAGCCTGTTCAGCCTTTCCCTGTAGCTCAAATCCTCCAACCCTGTGAACTTCCTTGTAGATCTATTCTGAGCCCTTTCAAGTTTCACAACATCCTTCCTGTAGCAGGGAGACCAGAACTGAACACAGTATTCCAAAAGTGGCCTAACCAATGTCCCAAGGTTTATACTCAATGCTTTGCCCAATAAAGGCAAGCGTACCAAACACTTCCTTCACTGTCCTATCTACCTGCGAGTCCACTTTTAAGGAACTATGAACCTGCACCAAAGTCTCTTTACTTAGATTACTTACAGTGTGGAAACAGGCCCTTCGGCCCAACAAGTCCACATCGACCCGCCGAAGCACACCCATCCAGACCCATACCCCGACATTTACCCCTTCACCTAACACTACAGGTAATTTAGCATGGCCAATCCACCCTAACCTGCACATCTTTGGACTGTGGGAGGAAACCGGAGCACCCGGAGGAAACCCACGCAGACACGGGGAGAATGTGCAAACTCCACACAGACAGTTGCCTGAGGCGGGAATTGAACCCGGGTCTCTGGCGCTGTGAGGCAGCAGTGCTAACCACTGTGCCACCGTGCCGTCTCTTTGTCAAGACCCCATAAGAGTCTTGTACAAGAAGGCTAGTACAATTGCAACACTTAAGAGGCATTTGGATGGGGATATGAATAGGAAGAGTTTGGAGGGATATGGTCCAGGTGCTGGCAGGTGGGACTAGATTGGGTTGGGATATCTGGGTCAGTATGGACGGGTTGGGCGGAAGGGTCTGTTTCAGTACATCTCTATGATTCTATGACTCTTTGTCTCATTCTTTCAACTCCAACAGGGGAATGCCTGATCTACTCAAACTTTCCTCCATAAGACAGCCACCCCATACCCACAATCAGTCAAATGAACCTTCTCTGGACTGCCTCTGATGCCCAGTCTATCTTAGATAAGGGGCCCAAAGCTGTTGACAGTATTTCCAGCTGTGCCCAGACTAGTATCTTTTATCGTTTCGGCAAAACCTCCCTATTTTTATATCCCATTCCCTATGAAATTAAGGCCAGCATTCCATTGGCCCACTGAATTTGGGGTGCTTGCTGAATTGAATTGAATTTATTGTCCATTTTGTGATTCATTGATGAGGACTCCCCAATCCCTCTGTGTCACAGCTTTCTACAGTCTTGCTCCATTTAAATAATATTCAGCTCCACTATTCCTCCAGCCAAAGTGCATAACCTCACCTTTGCCCACATTATATTCCATCTGCTCACTCACTAAAACTGCGTATATTCCTCTGCCCCCTCTCTCACTGCCACACCATGTGGACAGTGGTCGACTCTGTCCATCCAGTGTTTTTTACAGCTGATGGACCAGTGCAGTCCCAGAGTTACAGCCTGGCCCCAGTGCCCCAGTGCAGTCCCAGAGTTACAACCTGGCCCCAGTTCCCCAGTGCACTCCCAGAGTTACAGCCTGGCCCAGTGCCCCAGTGCACTCCCAGAGTTACAGCCTGGCCCCAGTGCCCCAGTGCACTCCCAGAGTTACAGTCTGGTCCCAGTTCCCCAGTGCACTCCCAGAGTTACAGTCTGGCCCCAGTGCACTCCCAGAGTTACAGTCTGGCCCCAGTGCACTCCCAGAGTTACAGCCTGGCTCCAGTGCCCCAGTGCACACCCAGAGCTACAGCCTGGCCCCAGTGCACTCCCAGAGTTACAGCCTGGCCCCAGTTCCCCAGTGTACTCCCAGAGTTACAGCCCGGCCCAGTGCCCCAGTGCACTCCCAGAGTTACAGCCTCACCCCAGTTCCCCAGTGCACTCCCAGAGTTACAGCCTGGCCCCAGTGCCTTAGTGCACTCCCAGAGTTACAGTCTGGCCCCAGTGCAGTCCCAGAGTTACAGCCTGGCTCCAGTGCCCCAGTGCAGTCCCAGAGTTACAGCATGGCCCCAGTGCCCCAGTGCACTCCCAGAGTTACGGCCTGGCCCCAGTGCCCCAGTGCATTCCCAGAGTTACAGCCTGGCCCCAGTGCACTCCCAGAGTTACAGCCTGGCCCCAGTTCACTCCCAGAGTTACAGTCTGGCCCCAGTGCCCCAGTGCACTCCAGAGTTACAGCCTGGCCCCAGTGCAGTCCCAGAGTTACAGCCTGGCCCCAGTTCCCCAGTGCACTCCCAGAGTTACAGCCTGGCCCCAGTTCCCCAGTGCACTCCCAGAGTTACAGCCTGGCCCCAGTGCACTCCCAGAGTTACAGCCTGGCCCCAGTGCACACCCAGAGCTACAGTCTGGCCCCAGTGCACTCCCAGAGTTACAGCCTGGCCCCAGTGCACTCCCAGAGTTACAGCCTGGCCCCAGTTTCCCAGTGTACTCCCAGAGTTACAGCCTGGCCCAGTGCCCCAGTGCACTCCCAGAATTACAGCCTGGACCCGGTGCTCCAGTGCACTCCCAGAGTTACAGCCTGGCCCCAGTGCACTCCCAGAGTTACAGTCTGGCCCCAATGAACCAGTGCACTCTCAGAGTTACAGCCTGGCCCCAGTGCACTCCCAGAGTTACAGCCTGACCCCAGTGCACTCCCAGAGTTACAGCCTGGCCCCAGTGCACTCCCAGAGTTACAGCCTGGCCCCAGTGCCCCATTGCACTCCCAGAGTTACAGTCTGGCCCCAGTGCAGTCCCAGAGTTACAGCCTGGCCCCAGTGCCCCAGTGCAGTCCCAGAGTTACAGCCTGGCCCCAGTGCCTCAGTGCACTCCCAGAGTTACAGCCTGGCCCCAGTGCCCCAGTGCAGACCCAGAGTTACAGCCTGGCCCCAGTGCAGTCCCAGAGTTACAGCCTGGCACCAGTGCCCCCAGTGCACTCCCAGAGTTACAGCCCGGCCCCAGTGCACACCCAGAGTTACAGCCTGACCCTAGTGCACTCCCAGAGTTACAGCCTGGCCCCAGTGCAGTCCCAGAGTTACAGCCTGGCCCCAGTGCAGTCCCAGAGCTACAGCCTGGCCCCAGTGCCCCAGTGCACTCCCAGAGTTACAGCCTGGCCCCAGTTCCCCAGTGCACTCCCAGAGTTACAGTCCGGTCCCAAGGCACTCCCAGAATTACAGTCTGGCCCCAGTTCCCCAGTGCACTCCCAGCGTTACAGCCTGGTCCCAGTGCCCCAGTGCACTCCCAGAATTACAGCCTGGCCCCAGTGCCTTAGTGCACTCCCAGAGTTACCGTCTGGCCCCAGTGCAGTCCCAGAGTTACAGCCTGGCCCCAGTGCCCCAGTGCAGTCCCAGAGTTACAGCCTGGCCCCAGTTCCCCAGTGCAGTCCCAGAGTTACAGCCTGGCCCCAGTGCCCCAGTGCACTCCCAGAGTTACAGCCTGGCCCCAGTGCCCCAGTGCACTCCAGAGTTACAGCCTGGCCCCAGTGCAGTCCCAGAGTTACAGCCTGGCCCCAGTTCCCCAGTGCAGTCCCAGAGTTACAGCCTGGCCCCAGTTCCCCAGTGCACTCCCAGAGTTACAGTCTGGCCCCAGTGCCCCAGTGCACTCCAGAGTTACAGCCTGGCCCCAGTGCAGTCCCAGAGTTACAGCCTGGCCCCAGTTCCCCAGTGCACTCCCAGAGTTACAGCCTGGCCCCAGTTCCCCAGTGCACTCCCAGAGTTACAGCCTGGCCCCAGTGCACTCCCAGAGTTACAGCCTGGCCCCAGTGCACACCCAGAGCTACAGTCTGGCCCCAGTGCACTCCCAGAGTTACAGCCTGGCCCCAGTGCACTCCCAGAGTTACAGCCTGGCCCCAGTTTCCCAGTGTACTCCCAGAGTTACAGCCTGGCCCAGTGCCCCAGTGCACTCCCAGAGTTACACCCTGGCCCCAGTTCCCCAGTGCACTCCCAGAGTTACAGTCCGGCCCCAAGGCACTCCCAGAATTACAGCCTGGACCCGGTGCTCCAGTGCACTCCCAGAGTTACAGCCTGGCCCCAGTGCACTCCCAGAGTTACAGCCTGACCCCAGTGCACTACCAGAGTTACAGCCTGGCCCCAGTGCACTCCCAGAGTTACAGCCTGGCCCCAGTGCCCCATTGCACTCCCAGAGTTACAGTCTGGCCCCAGTGCAGTCCCAGAGTTACAGCCTGGCCCTAGTGCCCCAGTGCAGTCCCAGAGTTACAGCCTGGCTCCAATGCCTCAGTGCAGTCCCAGAGTTACAGCCTGGCCCCAGTGCCCCAGTGCAGACCCAGAGTTACAGCCTGGCCCCAGTGCAGTCCCAGAGTTACAGCCCGGCCCCAGTGCACACCCAGAGTTACAGCCTGACCCTAGTGCACTCCCAGAGTTACAGCCTGGCCCCAGTGCCCCAGTGCAGTCCCAGAGTTACAGCCTGGCCCCAGTGCAGTCCCAGAGCTACAGTCTGGCCCCAGTGCCCCAGTGCAGTCCCAGAGTTACAGCCTGGCCCCAGTGGAGTCCCAGAGCTACAGTCTGGCCCCAGTTCCCCAGTGCACTCCCAGAGTTACAGCCTGGCCCCAGTGGAGTCCCAGAGCTACAGTCTGGCCCCAGTTCCCCAGTGCACTCCCAGAGTTACAGCCTGGCCCCAGTGCAGTCCCAGAGTTACAGCCCGGCCCCAGTGCACACCCAGAGTTACAGCCTGACCCTAGTGCACTCCCAGAGTTACAGCCTGGCCCCAGTGCCCCAGTGCAGTCCCAGAGTTACAGCCTGGCCCCAGTGCAGTCCCAGAGCTACAGCCTGGCCCCAGTGCCCCAGTGCAGTCCCAGAGTTACAGCCTGGCCCCAGTGCAGTCCCAGAGCTACAGTCTGGCCCCAGTGCCCCAGTGCAGTCCCAGAGTTACAGCCTGGCCCCAGTGGAGTCCCAGAGCTACAGTCTGGCCCCAGTTCCCCAGTGCACTCCCAGAGTTACAGCCTGGCCCCAGTGCCCCGGTGCACTCCCAGAGTTACAGCCTGGCCCCAGTTTCCCAGTGTACTCCCAGAGTTACAGCCTGGCCCCAGTTCCCCAGTGCACTCCCAGAGTTACAGTCCGGTCCCAAGGCACTCCCAGAATTACAGCCTGGCCCCAGTGCCTTAGTGCACTCCCAGAGTTACCGTCTGGCCCCAGTGCAGTCCCAGAGTTACAGCCTGGCCCCAGTGCCCCAGTGCAGTCCCAGAGTTACAGCCTGGCCCCAGTGCCCCAGTGCACTCCCAGAGTTACAGCCTGGCCCCAGTGCCCCAGTGCACTCCCAGAGTTACAGCCTGGCCCCAGTGCCCCAGTGCACTCCCAGAATTACAGCCTGGCCCCAGTGCCCCAGTGCACTCCCAGAGTTACAGCCCGGCCCCAGTGCACTCCCAGAGTTACAGCCTGGCCCCGGTGCCCCAGTGCACTCCCAGAGTTACAGCCCGGCCCCAGTGCACTCCCAGTGTTACAGCCTGGCCCCAGTGCACACCCAGAGTTACAGCCCGGCCCCCAGTTCCCCAGTGCACTCCCAGAGTTACAGCCTGGCCCCAGTGCACTCCCAGAGCTACAGTCTGGCCCCAGTGACCCAGTGCACTCCCACAGTTACAGCCTGGCCCCAGTGCCCCAGTGCACTCCCAGAGTTACAGTCTGGCCCCAGTGACCCAGTGCACTCCCACAGTTACAGCCTGGCCCCAGTGACCCAGTGCACTCCCACAGTTACAGCCTGGCCCCAGTACCCCAGTGCACTCCCAGAGTTACAGTCTGGCCCCAGTGACCCAGTGCACTCCCAGAGTTACAGTCTGGCCCCAGTGACCCAGTGCACTCCCAGAGTTACAGTCTGGCCCCAGTGACCCAGTGCACTCCCACAGTTACAGCCTGGCCGCAGTGACCCAGTGCACTCCCAGAGTTACAGTCTGGCCCCAGTGACCCAGTGCACTCCCAGAGTTACAGTCTGGCCCCAGTGACCCAGTGCACTCCCACAGTTACAGACTGGCCCCAGTGCCTTAGTGCACTCCCAGAGTTACCGTCTGGCCCCAGTGCAGTCCCAGAGTTACAGCCTGGCCCCAGTGCACTCCCAGAGTTACAGCCTGGCCCCAGTGCCCCAGTGCACTCCCAGAGTTACAGCCCAGCCCCAGTGCACTCCCAGAGTTACAGCCTGGCCCCAGTGCCCCAGTGCACTCCCAGAGTTACAGCCCGGCCCCAGTGCACTCCCAGAGTTACAGCCTGGCCCCAGTTCCCCAGTGCACTCCCAGAGTTACAGTCCGGCCCCCAGTTCCCCAGTGCACTCCCAGAGTTACAGCCTGGCCCCAGTGCCCCAGTGCACTCCCAGAGTTACAGTCTGGCCCCAGTGACCCAGTGCACTCCCAGAGTTACAGTCTGGCCCCAGTGACCCAGTGCACTCCCAGAGTTACAGTCTGGCCCCAGTGACCCAGTGCACTCCCACAGTTACAGCCTGGCCCCAGTGACCCAGTGCACTCCCAGAGTTACAGTCTGGCCCCAGTGACCCAGTGCACTCCCACAGTTACAGTCTGGCCCCAGTGACCCAGTGCACTCCCACAGTTACAGCCTGGCCCCAGTGACCCAGTGCACTCCCAGAGTTACAGCCTGGCCCCAGTGCCCCAGTGCACTCCCAGAGTTACAGTCTGGCCCCAGTGACCCAGTGCACTCCCAGAGTTACAGTCTGGCCCCAGTGACCCAGTGCACTCCCAGAGTTACAGTCTGGCCCCAGTGACCCAGTGCACTCCCAGAGTTAAAGCCTGGCCCCAGTGACCCAGTGCACTCCCAGAGTTACAGCCTGGCCCCAGTGACCCAGTGCACTCCCAGAGTTACAGCCTGGCCCCAGTGACCCAGTGCACTCCCTCTTCCACCCTGGGCTGCAATCCAGGGCATGAGGGGGCACGCTTTTAGGCAAATTTCAACCTCCGACCCCTGCACCTCTCCTGCAAACACGTTCCCACGGGATCATCCCAGAACACAAGTCCCTCCAACACTGTCACACTCCCAATTACCAAAGGCCACTCCTGAAGGCACCGACTCTCACTGGGGGCCGGGATCTCCCTCCCTCTCCCTGAAGGGACTGACTCTCTCTGGGGTCACCCTTCCTCTCCCTGAAGGGGCTGACTCACACTGGGGTCTCCCACCCTCTCCCCGAAGGGGCTGACTTTCACTGGGGTCTCCCTCCCTCTCCCCGAAGGGGCTGACTCTCACTGGGGTCTCCTTCCCTCTCCCCGCAGGGGCTGACTCTCACTGGGGTCTCCCACCCTCTCCCTGAAGGGGCTGACCCTCACTGGGGTACGGGGTTTCCCTCCCTCTCACCGAAGGGGCTGATTCTCACTGGGGTACGGGGTCTCCCACCCTCTCCCTGAAGGGGCTGACTCTCACTGGGGTCTCCCTCCCTCTCCCCGAAGGGGCTGACTCTCCCTGGGGTCTCCCACCCTCTCTCCAAAGGGGCTGCGTCTCACTGGGGTCACCCTCCTTCTCCCCACAGGGGCTGACTCTCACTGGGGTCTCCCTCCCTCTCCCTGCAGGGGCTGACTCTCACTGGGGTCTCCCTTCCTCTCCCCGCAGGGGCTGACTCTCACTGGGGTCTCCCTCCCTCTCCGCGAAGGGTCTGACTCTCACTGGGGTCTCCCTCTCTCTCCCCGCAGGGGCTGACTCTCACTGGGGTCTCCCTCCCTCTCCCTGAAGGAGCTGACTCACACTGGGGTCTCCCTCCCTCTCCCTGAAGGAGCTGACTCACACTGGGGTCTCCCTCCCTCTCCCCGAAGGGGCTGACTCACACCGGGGTCTCCCTCCCTCTCCCCGTAGGGGCTGACTCTCACTGGGGTACGGGGTCTCCCTCCCTCTCCCTGAAGGGGCTGACTCTCACTGGGGTCTCCCCCCCTCTCCCCGAAGGGGCTGACTCTCACTGGGGTCTCCCTCCCTCTCCCCGAAGGAGCTGACTCTCACTGGGGTCTCCCCCACTCTCCCCAAAGGAGCTGACTCTCACTGGGGTCTCCCTCCCTCTCCGCGAAGGGTCTGACTCTCACTGGGGTCTCCCTCCCTCTCCCTGAAGGGGCTGACTCTCACTGGGGTCTCCCTCCCTCTCCCTGCAGGAGCTGACTCACACTGGGGTCTCCCTCCCTCTCCCCGAAGGGGCTGACTCACACCGGGGTCTCCCTCCCTCTCCCCGTAGGGGCTGACTCTCACTGGGGTACGGAGTCTCCCTCCCTCTCCCTGAAGGGGCTGACTCTCACTGGGGTCTCCCCCCCTCTCCCCGAAGGGGCTGACTCTCACTGGGGTCTCCCCCCCTCTCCCCGAAGGAGCTGACTCTCACTGGGGTCTCCCTCCCTCTCCCTGAAGGGGCTGACTCTCACTGGGGTCTCCCTCCCTCTCCCCGAAGGGGCTGACTCTCACTGGGATCTCCCTCCCTCTCCCTGAAGGAGCTGACTCTCACTGGGGTCTCCCCCCCTCTCCCCGCAGGGGCTGACTCTCACTGGGGTCTCCCTCCCTCTCCCCGCAGGAGCTGACTCTCACTGGGGTCTCCCTCCCTCTCCCTGAAGGGGCTGACTCTCACTGGGGTCTCCCTCCCTCTCCCTGAAGGGGCTGACTCTCACTGGGGTCTCCCTCCCTCTCCCTACAGGAGCTGACTCTCACTGGGGTCTCCCCCCCTCTCCCCGAAGGAGCTGACCCTCACTGGGGTACGGGGTTTCCCTCCCTCTCCCCGTAGGGGCTGACCCTCACTGGGGTACGGGGTCTCCCTCCCTCTCCCTGAAGGGGCTGACTCTCACTGGGATCTCCCACCCTCTCCCCGAAGGAGCTGACTCTCACTGGGGTCTCCCACCCTCTCTCCAAAGGGGCTGCGTCTCACTGGGGTCACCCTCCCTCTCCCCACAGGGGCTGACTCTCACTGGGGTCTCCCTCCCTCTCCCCGAAGGAGCTGACTCTCACTGGGATCTCCCACCCTCTCCCCGAAGGAGCTGACTCTCACTGGGGTCTCCCTCCCTCTCCCTGAAGGGGCTGACTCTCACTGGGGTCTCCCCCCCTCTCCCCGAAGGAGCTGACTCTCACTGGGGTACAGTCTGAGCCCTGTCCTGTACCTTTCCTGGGGGAGAAGGGGTTGTGTGACACGTTTAGGGTCTGGAATCGGAGCAGTTAGCCCTCAGCTGGACGAATGTGTCCATTGGGTATTAGTGCACTGTATATCGCATCCCGCTATTGCTGGATTATCACAGGAGTTCAAGTTTTAGGATATATGCAACGTTCCCAGTATCCTTGATGTTCAGACACATTCTGACAGAAAGCACGAGCTAGTTTCTGGACTGAGCTAGCCTCATTGTTTCACACAGGCCGTTAGACCCTAACAGCAGGTAAATATTTATAAGGCAGCCAGCACACTACACAACAAATTAACTCACAGCGCCCTTGTAATGTCCTCCTTCCACACACACACACACACACAGACAGACAGACAAACAGACAGGGCCACATGGTTTATCGGTGACAGTGTGGAGCAGAATGGAGGAAGGTTTCAGTCTGGGTTCATAGCTTCTGTTGATGAGCTGGTTGTTCTGTGTCCTCTGCTGATCAGGACTATGTCTGTGATATACCTCACCAAATGGTTCTCCGTGCTCCGTCAGGACCACAAGGTGGCAGCACAGTGTACAACAACAACTCTTACAGTGCCCGCTCCCTCAGCGCTGACCCTCCGACAGTGCGGCACTCCCTCAGCGCTGACCCTCCGACAGTGCCCGCTCCCTCAGCACTGACCCTCTGACAGTGCCCACTGCCTCAGCGCTGACCCTCCAACAGTGCCCGCTCCCTCAGCACTGACCCTCCGACAGTGCCCACTCCCTCAGCGCTGACCCTCCGACAGTGCAGCACTCCCTCAGCACTGACCCTCCGACAGTGCCCACTCCCTCAGCGCTGACCCTCCGACAGTGCAGCACTCCCTCAGCACTGACCCTCTGACAGTGCCCACTCCCTCAGCACTGACCCTCCGACAGTGCGGGCGCTCCCTCAGCACTGACCCTCTGACAGTGCCCACTCCCTCAGCACTGACCCTCCAACAGTGCACCCACTCCCTCAGCACTGACCGTCCGACAGTACCCGCTCCCTCAGCACTGACCCTCCGACAGTGCCCACTCCCTCAGCACTGACCCTCTGACAGTGCCCACTCCTTCAGCACTGACCCTCTGACAGTGCCCACTCCCTCAGTACTGACACTCCGACAGTGCCCACTCCCTCAGCACTGACCGTCCGACAGTACCCGCTCCCTCAGCACTGACCCTCCGACAGTGCCCACTCCCTCAGCACTGACCCTCTGACAGTACCCACTCCCTCAGCACTGACCCTTCGACAGTGCGGCACGCCCTCAGCACTGACCCTCTGACAGTGCCCACTCCCTCAGCACTGACCCTCCGACAGTGCGGCACTCCCTCAGCACTGACCCTCCGACAGTGCGGCACTCCCTCAGCGCTGACCCTCTGACAGTGCCCGCTCCCTCAGCACTGCCCCTCTGACAGTGCCCACTCCCTCAGCACTGACCCTCTGACAGTGCCCTCTCCCTCAGCACTGACCCTCTGACAGTGCCCGCTCCCTCAGCACTGACCCTCTGACAGTGCGGCACTCCCTCAGCGCTGACCCTCTGACAGTGCCCACTCCCTCAGCACTGCCCCTCTGACAGTGCCCACTCCCTCAGCACTGACCCTCTGACAGTGCCCACTCCCTCAGTACTGACACTCCGACAGTGCCCACTCCCTCAGCACTGACCCTCTGACAGTGCCCTCTCCCTCAGCACTGACCCTGTGACAGTGCCCGCTCCCTCAGCACTGACCCTCTGACAGTGCGGCACTCCCTCAGCGCTGACCCTCTGACAGTGCCCACTCCCTCAGCACTGCCCCTCTGACAGTGCCCACTCCCTCAGCACTGACCCTCTGACAGTGCCCACTCCCTCAGTACTGACACTCCGAGAGTGCCCACTCCCTCAGCACTGACCCTCCGACAGTGCCCACTCCCTCAGCACTGACCCTCTGACAGTGCCCGCTCCCTCAGCACTGACCCTCTGACAGTGCGGCACTCCCTCAGCGCTGACCCTCTGACAGTGCCCACTCCCTCAGTACTGACACTCCGACAGTGCCCACTCCTTCAGCACTGACCCTCCGACAGTGCCCACTCCCTCAGCACTGACCCTCTGACAGTGCCCACTCCCTCAGCACTGACCCTCCGACAGTGCGGCACTCCCTCAGCACTGACCCTCTGACAGTGCCCGCTCCCTCAGCACTAACGAAGTGTAACTCTGTGCTAGCAGTGGGGCATATTGTTGGCTGCACTGTGTCTGGTCCCAGAAGCCAGGCCGAGGGTGGGAGAGAGACAGAGACAGTGGAGGCGGTGTAAACGGAACTGTTTGTGTGCCTCTGTCTCTCTCTCTCTGTCTCTGTCGGAGTTGGACTCACTTCAACCTGCAATGAATAGCAAAACCAGCTCCAAGGTTTCCAGGGTCAGGATCTGCTTGTAATTCGATGATCCAGGCAGATGCTGGGAGAGTGGAAACTTTGACAGAGTTTTCTCATCCTTGTTACATCAGGGATCATATTGCAGGGGCATGTGGATAATCGTTCTCTGTGTGAAAGGGATTCTCTCCAGAACAACGCTGGAAAGAAAGTGCCGACCTTGCAGTGACCTCACATCGATGTGTCTGCATCCCCTCCCCAAAGTGTCCCTTTGTCTGTCCGTCACTTTCCCTCGATATTGCCCCCCCCCCCCCAAACAGCAATGTGGAGACCAGGCTGCAGACACTCTGTTACCACCCGCCCCCCCCCACCTCAGCCAGCCTCCTCACAGCTTGTACATTGATGGGGGACGGTGGATTCATTTTGTATTCAGTTACGGGATGTGTAGGTCACTGGGTCCAGGATTTACTGCCCCCCCGTCCCTAGTTGCCCCCTTGAGAAGGTGGGGGTGAGCTGCCTTCTTGACCCCCTGCAGTCCATGTGCTGTGGGTAGACCCACAGTGTCCCTTAGGGAGGGAATCCCAGGATTCTGACCCAGCCAGACTGAGGGAACGGCGAGATATTTCTGTCTGTGTACGTGGGTGTGTGAGGGTGTTTGTGTCTGGGTACACATGAGTGTGTCTGTGAGTGTGTGTGTGTGTGTGTGTGTGTGTGTGTGTGTGAGAAAATGTGTTTGTGAATGTGTGTGAGAGAGAGAGTGTGTGTGTGTCTTTGTGACTGTATGTGGGTATTTGTGTGTGTGTGTGTGAGAGAGTGTGTGGGTGTATATGTGTGTGCACGTATACATGTGTGCATGAGTGAGAGAGTGTGTATGTATCTATGTGTGTGTGCGCGTGTGAGAGTGTATGTGAGTGTGTGTATATGTGTGTGCCTGAGTGAGAGAGTGTGTGTGTGTTTGTGCATGTGTGAGAGTCTGTGTGTGTGAGAGTGAGTGAATGTGTGTGTGTGTCTGTGTGTGCGAGTGCATCTGGGATGGTTGTGTGTTTGTTTCTTTCTGTGTGAGTGTGAGTGTACCTGAATGTGTGTCTGTGTGTGTGTATGTATGAGTGTGTGAGAGTGTGTCTTTGTGAGTGTGCATGGGTATTTGTGTGTGTGTGTGATAGAGTATGTGTGTTTGTGTGTGTGAGAGAGTGTGTGGGTGTATATGTGTGTGTGCGTGAGTGAGAGTGTGAGTCTGTGCGAGTGTGTCTGTGTGTGTGTGAGAGTGTGTGTGGGACAGTTGTGTGTAAGTTTGTTGAACAGCTACTCTCCGGGCTCTGAGTTCTCAATGGTGTCTCGGGTTACTGGGACGCTCCTGGGGAAGATGTTACCTCCCTGACCCTCTTCATAAAGTAAGAGAACATTCATCTGCACGAAATGTTCATCTTGGTACAAATCCAAAAAGATTCCTGTGAAGAGACTGAAACTTGTTCTGATTAGGTTTCCATCCACACAGTGTCTGCTCATCAGGGAGGGTATCAGCCAGACACAGACACACACACACACAGACAGACAGACACAAACACAGACACACACACACAGACACACACACAGACACAAACACACAGACACACACACACAGACAGACACACACACACAGACACACACACACAGACACACACACAGACACACACACAGACACAAACACACAGACACACACACACAGACAGACACAAACACACAGACACACACACACAGACAGACAGACACAAACACAGACACACACACACAGACACACACACAGACACAAACACACACACACAGACAGACACACACACACAGACACACACACACAGACACACACACAGACACACACACAGACACAAACACACAGACACACACACACAGACAGACACACACACACACAGACACACACACAGACACACACACACAGACAGACAGACACAAACACAGACACACACACACAGACACACACACAGACACACACACAGACAGACACACACACACAGA
This sequence comes from Chiloscyllium punctatum, assembly GCF_047496795.1. Lineage (NCBI taxonomy): Eukaryota > Metazoa > Chordata > Chondrichthyes > Orectolobiformes > Hemiscylliidae > Chiloscyllium > Chiloscyllium punctatum. The sequence continues at coordinate 89,994 of NW_027310270.1, forward strand.
CACACACAGACAGACACAAACACACACACAGACAGACACAAACACACAGACACATGCACACACACAGACACACACACACACAGAGACACAAACACACGGACACACACACACAGACACATGCACACACACAGACACAGACACGCACACAGACACACACAGACACGCACACAGACACATACACACACAGACACAAATACACAGACACACACACAGACATGCACAGACACACACACACACACAGACAGACAGACACACACACAGACATACATACACACACACACTCAGACAGGCACACAGTCAGATAGATACACACACAGACACACACTTACACAGACAGGCAGATAGATACTCACACAGGCACACAGTCAGATAGATACACACACAGACACACACTTACACAGACAGGCAGATAGATACTCACACAGACAGACACACACACTCTGACAGACAGGCACAGGCAGACAGACACACACAAAAACAGACACACACACACACACAGACAGATACACACTCAGACAGATACATGCACACACAGACAGGCAAGGCAGACACACACACACTTAGACACACAGACAGACACACACACAAACAGAGGCACACAGACAGACACACGCACACATAAAGAGACACAGAAACAGACAGGCACAGGTAGGCAGACACACTCACACACAGACTGATACACACACAGGCAGACACACACTCAGAAAGACAGACACACACAGACACACACATAGACAGACACACAAACAGATACACACACAGACAGGTACAGACACAGACAGACACACAAACAGATACATACATATAGACAGGTACACACTCAGAGAGACAGACAGACAAACACACACGCAGGCAGGTACAGGCAGACAGACACATAGATACAAACAAACACGCACTAACAGACACACACATACAGACAAACACACAAACACACACACACACAGACGCACTGAAAGATACAAACACAAACGGGCGGAGAGAACCACAACAGGGGGTTTGGGGAGGGGGGGGGGGGGGTGGTGAAGGGGGAGGAGGATGTTGCTGTTGCGGGGACCCGGGTAGATCCTGTACTCACTGTGGGTTCCACAACTCTGTATTTGGGGCACTGCCCTGCAGCAATAATCAATGTAGCCCACCCTCTGAGCACCTGGGAGCGAGTCTGAATACAATCCCCAGATTCCAATCCCTTTAATAGCCCCCCCAGTCTAATCCCACTCTCCCCCTCACTCCCCACTCCCTTTAATATCCCCCCCAGTCTAATCCCACTCTGTCCCCACACTCCCCACACCCTTTAATATCCCACCCAGTCTAATCCCACTCTCCCCCCTCACTCCCCGCTCCCTTTAATATCCCACCCAGTCTAATCCCACTCTCCCCCCTCACTCCCCCCACCCTTTAATATCCCACCCAGTCTAATCCCACTCTCCCCCTCACTCCCTGCTCCCTTTAATATCCCACCCAGTCTAATCCCACTCTCCCCCTCACTCCCTGCTCCCTTTAATATCCCACCCAGTCTAATCTCACTCTCCCCCCTCACTCCCCTCTCCCTTTAATATCCCACCCAGTCTAATCCCACCCTCGCCCCACACTCCCCACTCCCTTTAATATCCCACCCAGTCTAATCCCACTCTCCCCCCTCACTCCCCACTCCCTTTAATATCCCACCCAGTCTAATCCCACTCTCCCCCCTCACTCCCCACTCCCTTTAATATCCCACCCAGTCTAATCCCACACTCCCCCTCACTCCCCACACCCTTTAATATCCCCCCCAGTCTAATCCCACTCTCCCCCCTCACTCCCTGCTCCCTTTAATATCCCACCCAGTCTAATCCCACTCTCCCCCCCACTCCCTTTAATATCCCACCCAGTCTAATCCCACTCTCCCCCTCACTCCCTGCTCCCTTTAATATCCCACCCAGTCTAATCCCACTCTCCCCCCTCACTCCCCACTCCCTTTAATATCCCACCCAGTCTAATCCCACTCTCCCCCTCACTCCCCGCTCCCTTTAATATCCCACCCAGTCTAATCCCACTCTCCCCCTCACTCCCCCCTCCATTTAATATCCCACCCAGTCTAATCCCACTCTCCCCCTCACTCCCCCCTCCCTTTAATATCCCACCCAGTCTAATCCCACACTCCCCCTCACTCCCCCCTCCCTTTAATATCCCACCCAGTCTAATCCCACTCTCCCCCCTCACTCCCCAGTCCCTTTAATATCCCACCCAGTCTAATCCCACTCTCCCCCTCACTCCCTTTAATATCCCACCCAGTCTAATCCCACTCTCCCCCCTCACTCCCCACTCCCTTTAATATCCCACCCAGTCTAATCCCACTCTCCCCCTCACTCCCTTTAATATCCCACCCAGTCTAATCCCACTCTCCCCCCTCACTCCCCACTCCCTTTAATATCCCACCCAGTCTAATCCCACTCTCCCCACTCACTCCTCACTCCCTTTAATATCCCACCCAGTCTAATCCCACTCTCCCCCCTCACTCCTCACTCCCTTTAATATCCCACCCAGTCTAATCCCACTCTCCCCCCTCACTCCCCACTCCCTTTAATATCCCACCCAGTCTAATCCCACTCTCCCCCCTCACTCCCTTTAATATCCCACCCAGTCTAATCCCACTTTCCCCCTCACTCCCCACTCCCTTTAATATCCCACCCAGTCTAATCCCACTCTCCCCCTCACTCCTCACTCCCTTTAATATCCCACCCAGTCTAATCCCACTCTCCCCCTTCACTCCCCGCTCCCTTCAATATCCCTCCCAGTCTAATCCCACTCTCCCCCCTCACTCCCCGCTCCCTTTAATATCCCACCCAGTCTAATCCCACTCTCCCCCTCACTCCCCACTCCCTTTAATATCCAACCCAGTCTAATCCCACTCTCACCCCTCACTCCCCGCTGCCTTTAATATCCCACCCAGTCTAATCCCACTCTCACCCCTCACTCCCCCCTCCCTTTAATATCCCACCCAGTCTAATCCCACTCTCCCCCCTCACTCCCCCCTCCCTTTAATATCCCACCCAGTCTAATCCCACTCTCCCCCCTCACTCCCCCCTCCCTTTAATATCCCACCCAGTCTAATCCCACTCTCCCCCCTCACTCCCCCCTCCCTTTAATATCCCACCCAGTCTAATCCCATTCTCTACCCTCACTCCCTCCTCCCTTTAATATCCCACCCAGTCTAATCCCACTCTCCCCCCTCACTCCCTTTAATATCCCACCCAGTCTAATCCCACTCTCCCCCCTCACTCCCTTTAATATCCCACCCAGTCTAATCCCACTCTCCCCCTCACTCCCCGCACCCTTTAATATCCCACCCAGTCTAATCCCACTCTCCCCCCTCACTCCCTTTAATATCCCACCCAGTCTAATCCCATTCTCCCTCTCACTCCCCACTCCCTTTAATATCCCACCCAGTCTAATCCCACTCTCCCCCTCACCCCCCGCTCCCTTTAATATCCCACCCAGTCTAATCCCACTCTCCCCCCACACTCCCTGCTCCCTTTAATATCCTACCCAGTCTAATCCCACTCTCCCCCCTCACTCCCTTTAATATCCCATCCAGTCTAATCCCACTCTCCCCCTCACTCCCCGCACCCTTTAATATCCCACCCAGTCTAATCCCACTCTCCCCCCTCACTCCCTTTAATATCCCACCCAGTCTAATCCCATTCTCCCTCTCACTCCCCACTCCCTTTAATATCCCACCCAGTCTAATCCCACTCTCCCCCTCACTCCCCGCTCCCTTTAATATCCCACCCAGTCTAATCCCAGTCTCCCCCCTCACTCCCCACTCCCTTTAATATCCCACCCAGTCTAATTCCACTCTCCCCCCTCACTCCCCACTCCCTTTAATATCCCACCCAGTCTAATCCCACTCTCCCCCTCACTCCCCGCACCCTTTAATATCCCACCCAGTCTAATCCCACTCTCCGCCCTCACTCCCTTTAATATCCCACCCAGTCTAATCCCACTCTCCCTCTCACTCCCCGCTCCCTTTAATATCCCACCCAGTCTAATCCCACTCTCCCCCTCACTCCCCACTCCCTTTAATATCCCACCCAGTCTAATCCCACTCTCCCCCTCACTCCCCATTCCCTTTAATATCCCACCCAGTCTAATCCCACTCTCCCCCTCACTCCCCCCTCCCTTTAATATCCCACCCAGTCTAATCCCACTCTCCCCCCTCACTCCCCACTCCCTTTAATATCCCACCCAGTCTAATCCCACTCTCCCCCTCACTCCCTTTAATATCCCACCCAGTCTAATCCCACTCTCCCCCCTCACTCCCCACTCCCTTTAATATCCCACCCAGTCTAACCCCACTCTCCCCCCTCACTCCCCACTCCCTTTAGTATCCCACCCAGTCTAATCCCACTCTCCCCCCTCACTCCCTTTAATATGCCACCCAGTCTAATCCCACTCTCCCCCCTCACTCCCCGTTCCCTTTAATATCCCACCCAGTCTAATCCCACTCTCCCCCTCACTCCCCACTCCCTTTAATATCCCACCAGTCTAATCCCACTCTCCCCCCTCACTCCCCACTCCCTTTAATATCCCACCCAGTCTAATCCCACTCTCCCCTCACTCCCCATTCCCTTTAATATCCCACCCAGTCTAATCCCACTCTCCCCTCACTCCCCACTCCCTTTAATATCCCACCCAGTCTAATCCCACTCTCCCCCTCACTCCCTGCTCCCTTTAATATCCCACCCAGTCTAATCCCACTCTCCCCCTCACTCCCTGCTCCCTTTAATATCCCACCCAGTCTAATCCCACTCTTCCCCTCACTCCCCGCTCCCTTTAATATCCCACCCAGTCTAATCCCACTCTCCCCTCACTCCCCACTCCCTTTAATATCCCACCAGTCTAATCCCACTCTCCCCCTCACTCCCCACTCCCTTTAATATCCCACCCAGTCTAGTCCCACTCTCCCCCCACACTCCCCATTCCCTTTAATACCCCACCCAGTCTAATCCCACTCTCCCCCTCAATCCCCACTGCCTTTAATATCCCACCCAGTCTAATCCCACTCTCCCCCTCACTCCCCGCTCCCTTTAATATCCCACCCAGTCTAATCCCACTCTCCCCCCCACTCCCTTTAATATCCCACCCAGTCTAATTCCACTCTCCCCCCCACTCCCTTTAATATCCCACCCAGTCTAATCCCACTCTCCCCCCCCACTCCCTTTAATATCCCACCCAGTCTAATCCCACTCTCCCCCTTCACTCCCCACTCCCTTTAATATCCCACCCAGTCTAATCCCACTCTCCCCCCCACTCCCTTTAATATCCCACCCAGTCTAATCCCACTCTCCCCCCCACTCCCATTAATATCCCACCCAGTCTAATCCCACTCTCCCCCTTCACTCCCCACTCCCTTTAATATCCCACCCAGTCTAATCCCACTCTCCCCCCCACTCCCTTTAATATCCCACCCAGTCTAATCCCACTCTCCCCCCTCACTCCCCACTCCCTTTAATATCCCACCCAGTCTAATCGCACTCTCCCCCCTCACTCCCCACTCCCTTTAATATCCCACCCAGTCTAATCCCACTCTCCCCCCCACTCCCTTTAATATCCCACCCAGTCTAATCCCACTCTCCCCCCCACTCCCTTTAATATCCCACCCAGTCTAATCGCACTCTCCCCCCTCACTCCCTGCTCCCTTTAATATCCCACCCAGTCTAATCGCACTCTCCCCCCTCACTCCCCACTCCCTTTAATATCCCACCCAGTCTAATCCCACTCTCTCCCTCACTCCCCACTCCCTTTAATATCCCACCCAGTCTAATCCCACTCTCCCCATCACTCCCCACTCCCTTTAATATCCCACCCAGTCTAATCCCACTCTCCCCCTCACTCCCCGCTCCCTTTAATATCCCACCCAGTCTAATCCCACTCTCCCCCCTGACTCCCTGCTCCCTTTAATATCCCACCCAGTCTAATCCCACTCTCCCCCCTCACTCCCCGCTCCCTTTAATATCCCACCCAGTCTAATCCCACTCTCCCCCCTCACTCCCCACTCCCTTTAATATCCCACCCAGTCTAATCCCACTCTCCCCCCCACTCCCATTAATATCCCACCCTCTCTAATCCCACTCTCCCCCCTCACTCCCCACTCCCTCTAATATCCCACCCAGTCTAATCCCAATCTCCCCCCCACTCCCTTTAATATCCCACCCAGTCTAATCCCACTCTCCCCCTTCTCTCCCCACTCCCTCTAATATTCCACCCAGTCTAATCCCACTCTCCCCCCTCACTCCCCGCTCCCTTTAATATCCCACCCAGTCTAATCCCACTCTCCCCCCTCACTCCCCGCTCCCTTTAATATCCCACCCAGTCTAATCGCACTCTCCCCCCCACTCCCTCTAATATTCCACCCAGTCTAATCCCACTCTCCCCCCTCACTCCCCACTCCCTTTAATATCCCACCCAGTCTAATCCCACTCTCCCCCCCACTCCCTCTAATATTCCACCCAGTCTCATCCCACTGTCCCCCCTCACTCCCCACACCCTTTAATATCCCACCCAGTCTAATCCCACTCTCCCCCCCACTCCCTTTAATATCCCACCCAGTCTAATCCCACTCTTCCCCTTCACTCCCTTTAATATCCCACCCAGTCTAATCCCACTCTCCCCCCTCACTCCCCACTCCCTTTAATATCCCACCAAGTCTAATACCACTCTCCCCCCTCACTCCCCACTCCCTTTAATATCCCACCCAGTCTAATCCCACTCTCCCCCTCACTCCCCGCACCCTTTAATATCCCACCCAGTCTAATCCCACTCTCCCCCCCACTCCCTATAATATCCCACCCAGTCTAACCCCACTCTTCCCCTTCACTCCCTTTAATATCCCACCCAGTCTAATCCCACTCTTCCCCTTCACTCCCTTTAATATCCCACCCAGTCTAATACCACTCTCCCCCCTCACTCCCCACTCCCTTTAATATCCCACCCAGTCTAATCCCACTCTCCCCCCTCACTCCCCACTCCCTTTAATATCCCACCCAGTCTAATCCCACTCTCCCCCCTCACTCCCTTTAATATCCCATCCAGTCTAATCCCACTCTCCCCCCTCACTCCCCGCACCCTTTAATATCCCACCCAGTCCAATCCCACTCTCCCCCCTCACTCCCTTTAATATCCCATCCAGTCTAATCCCACTCTCCCCCTCACTCCCCGCACCCTTTAATATCCCACCCAGTCTAATCCCACTCTCCCCCCTCACTCCCTTTAATATCCCACCCAGTCTAATCCCATTCTCCCTCTCACTCCCCACTCCCTTTGATATCCCACCCAGTCTAATCCCACTCTCCCCCTCACCCCCCGCTCCCTTTAATATCCCACCCAGTCTAATCCCACTCTCCCCCCACACTCCCTGCTCCCTTTAATATCCCACCCAGTCTAATCCCACTCTCCCCCTCACTCCCCGCTGCCTTTAATATCCCACCCAGTCTAATCCCACTCTCCCCCCTCACTCCCCGCTGCCTTTAATATCCCACCCAGTCTAATCCCACTCTCCCCCCCCACTCCCCGCTCCCTTTAATATCCCACCCAGTCTAATCCCACTCTCCCCCTCACTCCCCGCTCCCTTTAATATCCCACCCAGTCTAATCCCACTCTCTCCCCACACTCCCCGCTCCCTTTAATATCCCACCCAGTCTAATCCCACTCTCCCCCCTCACTCCCTTTAATATCCCACCCAGTCTAATCCCATTCTCCCTCTCACTCCCCACTCCCTTTAATATCCCACCCAGTCTAATCCCACTCTCCCCCTCACCCCCTGCTCCCTTTAATATCCCACCCAGTCTAATCCCACTCTCCCCCCACACTCCCTGCTCCCTTTAATATCCCACCCAGTCTAATCCCACTCTCCCTCACCCCCCGCTCCCTTTAATATCCCACCCAGTCTAATCCCACTCTCCCTCACCCCCCTCACTCCCTTTAATATCCCACCCAGTCTAATCCCATTCTCCCTCTCACTCCCCACTCCCTTTAATATCCCACCCAGTCTAATCCCACTCTCCCCCTCACTCCCCACTCCCTTTAATATCCCACCCAGTCTAATCCCACTCTCCCTCTCACTCCCCACTCCCTTTAATATCCCACCCAGTCTAATCCCACTCTCCCCCCACACTCCCTGCTCCCTTTAATATCCCACCCAGTCTAATCCCACTCTCCCTCTCACTCCCCACTCCCTTTAATATCCCACCCAGTCTAATCCCACTCTCCCCCTCACCCCCCGCTCCCTTTAATATCCCACCCAGTCTAATCCCACTCTCCCCCCACACTCCCTGCTCCCTTTAATATCCCACCCAGTCTAATCCCACTCCCCCTCACCCCCCGCTCCCTTTAATATCCCACCCAGTCTAATCCCACTCTCCCCCCACACTCCCTGCTCCCTTTAATATCCCACCCAGTCTAATCCCACTCTCCCCCCACACTCCCTGCTCCCTTTAATATCCCACCCAGTCTAATCCCACTCTCCCCCCACACTCCCTGCTCCCTTTAATATCCCACCCAGTCTAATCCCACTCTCCCCCCACACTCCCCACTCCCTTTAATATCCCACCCAGTCTAGTCCCACTCTCCCCCTCACTCCCCATTCCCTTTAATATCCCACCCAGTCTAATCCCACTCTCCCCCTCACTCCCCACTCCCTTTAATATCCCACCCAGTCTAATCCCACTCTCCCCCCTCACTCCCCGCTCCCTTTAATATCCCACCCAGTCTAATCCCACTCTCCCCCCTCGCTCCCCACTCCCTTTAATATCCCACCCAGTCTAATCCCACTCTCCCCCCTCACTCCCCGCTCCCTTTAATATCCCACCCAGTCTAATCCCACTCTCCCCCTCACTCCCCGCTCCCTTTAATATCCCACCCAGTCTAATCCCACTCTCCCCCTCACTCCCCACTCCCTTTAATATCCCACCCAGTCTAATCCCACTCTCCCCCTCACTCCCCACTCCCTTTAATATCCCACCCAGTCTAATCCCACTCTCCCCCTCACTCCCCACTCCCTTTAATATCCCACCCAGTCTAGTCCCACTCTCCCCCCCACTCCCATTAATATCCCACCCAGTCTAATCCCACTCTCCCCCTCCCTCCCCACTCCCTTTAATATCCCACCCAATCTAATCCCACTCTCCCCCTCACTCCCCACTCCCTTTAATATCCCACCCAGTCTAATCCCACTCTCCCCCTCACTCCCCACTCCCTTTAATATCCCACCCAGTCTAATCCCACTCTCCCCCCCACTCCCATTAATATCCCACCCAGTCTAATCCCACTCTCCCCCTCCTCCCCACTCCCTTTAATATCCCACCCAGTCTAATCCCACTCTCCCCCCTCACCTCCCCGCTCCCTTTAATATCCCACCCAGTTTAATCCCACTCTCCCCCCTCACTCCCCGTTCCCTTTAATATCCCACCCAGTCTCATCCCACTCTCCCCCCCACTCCCTTTAATATCCCACCCAGTCTAATCCCACTCTCCCCCCTCACTCCCCACTCCCTTTAATATCCCACCCAGTCTAATCCCACTCTCCCCCTCCCTCCCCACTCCCTTTAATATCCCACCCAATCTAATCCCACTCTCCCCCTCACTCCCTGCTCCCTTTAATATCCCACCCAGTCTATTCCCACTCTCCCCCTCACTCCCTGCCCCCCTTTAATATCCCACCCAGTCTAATCCCACTCTCCCCCCCACTCCCTTTAATATCCCACCCAGTCTAATCCCACTCTCCCCCCTCACTCCCTTTAATATCCCACCCAGTCTAATCCCACTCTCCCCCTCACTCCCCACTCCCTTTAATATCCCACCCAGTCTAATCGCACTCTCCCCCTCACTCCCCACTCCCTTTAATATCCCACCCAGTCTAATCCCACTCTCCCCCTCACTCCCCGCTCCCTTTAATATCCCACCCAGTCTAATCCCACTCTCCCCCCTCACTCCCCACTCCCTTTAATATCCCACCCAGTCTAATCCCACTCTCCCCCCTCACTCCCTTTAATATCCCACCCAGTCTAATCCCACTCTCCCCCTCACTCCCCACTCCCTTTAATATCCCACCCAGTCTAATCCCACTCTCCCCCCTCACTCCCCGCTCCCTTTAATATCCCACCCAGTCTAATCCCACTCTCCCCCCACACTCCCCGCTCCCTTTAATATCCCACCCAGTCTAATCCCACTCTCCCCCCTCACTCCCCACTCCCTTTAATATCCCACCCAGTCTAATCCCACTCTCCCCCTCACTCCCCGCTCCCTTTAATATCCCACCCAGTCTAATCCCACTCTCCCCCCTCACTCCCTTTAATACCCCACCCAGTCTAATCCCACTCTCCCCCCTCACTCCCCACTCCCTTTAATATCCCACCCAGTCTAATCCCACTCTCCCCTCACTCCCCGCTCCCTTTAATATCCCACCCAGTCTAATCCCACTCTCCCCCCTCACTCCCTTTAATATCCCACCCAGTCTAATCCCACTCTCCCCCTCACTCCCCGCTCCCTTTAATATCCCACCCAGTCTAATCCCACTCTCCCCCCTCACTCCCTTTAATATCCCACCCAGTCTAATCCCACTCTCCCCCCACACTCCCCCGCTCCCTTTAATATCCCACCCAGTCTAATCCCACTCTCCCCCCTCACTCCCTTTAATACCCCACCCAGTCTAATCCCACTCTCCCCCCTCACTCCCCACTCCCTTTAATATCCCACCCAGTCTAATCCCACTCTCCCCTCACTCCCCGCTCCCTTTAATATCCCACCCAGTCTAATTCCACTCTCCCCCCTCACTCCCTTTAATATCCCACCCAGTCTAATCCCACTCTCCCCCTCACTCCCCGCTCCCTTTAATATCCCACCCAGTCTAATCCCACTCTCCCCCTCACTCCCCGCTTCCTTTAATATCCCACCCAGTCTAATCCCACTCTCCCCCTCACTCCCCACTCCCCTTAATATCCCACCCAGTCTAATCCCACTCTCCCCCTCACTCCCCACTCCCTTTAATATCCCCCCCAGTCTAATCCCACTCTCCCCCTCACTCCCCACTCCCTTTAATATCCCACCCAGTCTAATCCCACTCTCCCCCTCACTCCCCACTCCCTTTAATATCCCACCCAGTCTAATCCCACTCTCCCCCTCACTCCCCACTCCCTTTAATATCCCACCCAGTCTAATCCCACTCTCCCCCCTCACTCCCCTCTCCCTTTAATATCCCACCCAGTCTAATCCCACTCTCCCCCTCACTCCCTTTAATATCCCACCCAGTCTAATCCCACTCTCCCCCTCACTCCCTTTAATATCCCACCCAGTCTAATCCCACTCTCCCCCTCACTCCCCGCTCCCTTTAATATCCCACCCAGTCTAATCCCACTCTCCCCCTCACTCCCCCCTCCCGTTAATATCCCACCCAGTCTAATCCCACTCTCCCCCCTCACTCCCCGCTCCCTTTAATATCCCACCCAGTCTAATCCCACTCTCCCCCCTCACTCCCCACTCCCTTTAATATCCCACCCAGTCTAATCCCACTCTCCCCCTCACTCCCTTTAATTTCCCACCCAGTCTAACCCCACTCTCCCCCCTCACTCCCCACTCCCTTTAGTATCCCACCCTGTCTAATCCCACTCTCCCCCCTCACTCCCTTTAATATGCCACCCAGTCTAATCCCACTCTCCCCCCTCACTCCCCGTTCCCTTTAATATCCCACCCAGTCTAATCCCACTCTCCCCCCTCACTCCCCGTTCCCTTTAATATCCCACCCAGTCTAATTCCACTCTCCCCCTCACTCCCCACTCCCTTTAATATCTCACCCAGTCTAATCCCACTCTCCCCCTCACTCCTCGCTGCCTTTAATATCCCACCCAGTCTAATCCCATTCTCCCCCCTCACTCCCTATTCCCTTTAATGTCCCACCCAGTCTAATCCCACTCTCCCCCTCACTCCCCACTCCCTTTAATATCCCACCCAGTCTAATCCCACTCTCCCCCCTCACTCCCCGCTCCCTTTAATATCCCACCCAGTCTAATCCCACTCTCCCCCCTCACTCCCCGCTCCCTTTAATATCCCCCCCAGTCTAATCCCACTCTCCCCCTCACTCCCCACTCCCTTTAATATCCCACCCAGTCTAATCCCACTCTCCCCCTCACTCCCTGCTCCCTTTAATATCCCACCCAGTCTAATCCCACTCTCCCCCTCACTCCCCACTCCCTTTAATATCCCACCCAGTCTAATCCCACTCTCCCCCTCACTCCCCATTCCCTTTAATATCCCACCCAGTCTAATCCCACTCTCCCCCTCACTCCCCCCTCCCTTTAATATCCCACCCAGTCTAATCCCACTCTCCCCCCTGACTCCCCACTCCCTTTAATATCCCACCCAGTCTAATCCCACTCTCCCCCTCACTCCCTTTAATATCCCACCCAGTCTAATCCCACTCTCCCCCCTCACTCCCCACTCCCTTTAGTATCCCACCCAGTCTAATCCCACTCTCCCCCTCACTCCCCTCTCCCTTTAATATCCCACCCAGTCTAATCCCACTCTCCCCCCTCACTCCCCGTTCCCTTTAATATCCCACCCAGTCTAATCCCACTCTCCCCCTCACTCCCCACTCCCTTTAATATCCCACCAGTCTAATCCCACTCTCCCCCCTCACTCCCCACTCCCTTTAATATCCCACCCAGTCTAATCCCACTCTCCCCCTCACTCCCCGCTCCCTTTAATATCCCACCCAGTCTAATCCCACTCTCCCCCTCACTCCCCGCTCCCTTTAATATCCCACCCAGTCTAACCCCACTCTCGCCCCTCACTCCCCACTCCCTTTAATATCTCACCCAGTCTAACCCCACTCTCCCCCCTCACTCCCCGCTCCCTTTAATATCCCACCCAGTCTAATCCCACTCTCCCCCTCACTCCCCACTCCCTTTAATATCCCACCCAGTCTAATCCCACTCTCCCCCCTCACTCCCCGCTCCCTTTAATATCCCACCCAGTCTAATCCCACTCTTTCCCTCACTCCCCGCTCCCTTTAATATCCCACCCAGTCTAATCCCACTCTCCCCCTCACTCCCCACTCCCTTTAATATCCCACCCAGTCTAATCCCACTCTCCCCCTCACTCCCTGCTCCCTTTAATATCCCACCCAGTCTAATCCCACTCTCCCCCTCACTCCCCACTCCCTTTAATATCCCACCCAGTCTCGTCCCACTCTCCCCCCTCACTCCCCACTCCCTTTAATATCCCACCCAGTCTAATCCCACTCTCCCCCTCACTCCCCACTCCCTTTAATATCCCACCCAGTCTAATCCCACTCTCCCCTCACTCCCCATTCCCTTTAATATCCCACCCAGTCTAATCCCACTCTCCCCTCACTCCCCACTCCCTTTAATATCCCACCCAGTCTAATCCCACTCTCCCCCTCACTCCCTGCTCCCTTTAATATCCCACCCAGTCTAATCCCACTCTCCCCCTCACTCCCCGCTCCCTTTAATATCCCACCCAGTCTAATCCCACTCTCCCCCTCACTCCCCACTCCCTTTAATATCCCACCCAGTCTAATCCCACTCTCCCCCTCACTCCCTTTAATATCTCACCCAGTCTAATCCCACTCTCCCCCTCACTCCCTGCTCCCTTTAATATCCCACCCAGTCTAATCCCACTCTCCCCCTCACTCCCCACCCCCTTTAATATCCCACCCAGTCTAGTCCCACTCTCCCCCCACACTCCCCATTCCCTTTAATATCCCACCCAGTCTAATCCCACTCTCCCCCTCACTCCCCACCCCCTTTAATATCCCACCCAGTCTAGTCCCACTCTCCCCCCACACTCCCCATTCCCTTTAATATCCCACCCAGTCTAATCCCACTCTCCCCCTCACTCCCCGCTCCCTTTAATATCCCACCCAGTCTAATCCCACTCTCCCCCCCACTCCCTTTAATATCCCACCCAGTCTAATTCCACTCTCCCCCCCACTCCCTTTAATATCCCACCCAGTCTAATCCCACTCTCCCCCCCACTCCCTTTAATATCCCACCCAGTCTAATCCCACTCTCCCCCTTCACTCCCCACTCCCTTTAATATCCCACCCAGTCTAATCCCACTCTCCCCCCCACTCCCTTTAATATCCCACCCAGTCTAATCCCACTCTCCCCCCCACTCCCATTAATATCCCACCCAGTCTAATCCCACTCTCCCCCTTCACTCCCCACTCCCTTTAATATCCCACCCAGTCTAATCCCACTCTCCCCCCCACTCCCTTTAATATCCCACCCAGTCTAATCCCACTCTCCCCCCTCACTCCCCACTCCCTTTAATATCCCACCCAGTCTAATCGCACTCTCCCCCCTCACTCCCCACTCCCTTTAATATCCCACCCAGTCTAATCCCACTCTCCCCCCCATTACCTTTAATATCCCACCCAGTCTAATCCCACTCTCCCCCCTCACTCCCTGCTCCCTTTAATATCCCACCCAGTCTAATCCCACTCTCCCCCTCGCTCCCCACACCCTTTAATATCCCACCCAGTCTAATCCCACTCTCCCCCCTCACTCCCCACTCCCTTTAATATCCCACCCAGTCTAATCCCACTCTCTCCCTCACTCCCCACTCACTTTAATATCCCACCCAGTCTAATCCCACTCTCCCCATCACTCCCCACTCCCTTTAATATCCCACCCAGTCTAATCCCACTCTCCCCCTCACTCCCCGCTCCCTTTAATATCCCACCCAGTCTAATCCCACTCTCCCCCCTGACTCCCTGCTCCCTTTAATATCCCACCCAGTCTAATCCCACTCTCCCCCCTCACTCCCCGCTCCCTTTAATATCCCACCCAGTCTAATCCCACTCTCCCCCCTCACTCCCCACTCCCTTTAATATCCCACCCAGTCTAATCCCACTCTCCCCCCCACTCCCATTAATATCCCACCCTCTCTAATCCCACTATCCCCCCCTCACTCCCCACTCCCTCTAATATCCCACCCAGTCTAATCCCAATCTCCCCCCCACTCCCTTTAATATCCCACCCAGTCTAATCCCACTCTCCCCCTTCTCTCCCCACTCCCTCTAATATCCCACCCAGTCTAATCCCACTCTCCCCCTTCTCTCCCCACTCCCTCTAATATTCCACCTAGTCTAATCCCACTCTCCCCCCTCACTCCCCTCTCCCTTTAATATCCCACCCAGTCTAATCCCACTCTCCCCCCTCACTCCCCGCTCCCTTTAATATCCCACCCAGTCTAATCCCACTCTCCCCCCTCACTCCCCGCTCCCTTTAATATCCCACCCAGTCTAATCGCACTCTCCCCCCCACTCCCTCTAATATTCCACCCAGTCTAATCCCACTCTCCCCCCTCACTCCCCACTCCCTTTAATATCCCACCCAGTCTAATCCCACTCTCCCCCCCACTCCCTCTAATATTCCACCCAGTCTCATCCCACTCTCCCCCCTCACTCCCCACACCCTTTAATATCCCACCCAGTCTAATCCCACTCTCCCCCCCACTCCCTTTAATATCCCACCCAGTCTAATCCCACTCTTCCCCTTCACTCCCTTTAATATCCCATCCAGTCTAATCCCACTCTCCCCCCTCACTCCCCCACTCCCTTTAATATCCCACCAAGTCTAATACCACTCTCCCCCCTCACTCCCCACTCCCTTTAATATCCCACCCAGTCTAATCCCACTCTCCCCCTCACTCCCCGCACCCTTTAATATCCCACCCAGTCTAATCCCACTCTCCCCCCCCACTCCCTATAATATCCCACCCAGTCTAACCCCACTCTTCCCCTTCACTCCCTTTAATATCCCACCCAGTCTAATCCCACTCTTCCCCTTCACTCCCTTTAATATCCCACCCAGTCTAATACCACTCTCCCCCCTCACTCCCCACTCCCTTTAATATCCCACCCAGTCTAATCCCACTCTCCCCCCTCACTCCCCACTCCCTTTAATATCCCACCCAGTCTAATCCCACTCTCCCCCCTCACTCCCTTTAATATCCCATCCAGTCTAATCCCACTCTCCCCCCTCACTCCCCGCACCCTTTAATATCCCACCCAGTCCAATCCCACTCTCCCCCCTCACTCCCTTTAATATCCCATCCAGTCTAATCCCACTCTCCCCCTCACTCCCCGCACCCTTTAATATCCCACCCAGTCTAATCCCACTCTCCCCCCTCACTCCCTTTAATATCCCACCCAGTCTAATCCCATTCTCCCTCTCACTCCCCACTCCCTTTGATATCCCACCCAGTCTAATCCCACTCTCCCCCTCACCCCCCGCTCCCTTTAATATCCCACCCAGTCTAATCCCACTCTCCCCCCACACTCCCTGCTCCCTTTAATATCCCACCCAGTCTAATCCCACTCTCCCCCTCACTCCCCGCTGCCTTTAATATCCCACCCAGTCTAATCCCACTCTCCCCCCCTCACTCCCCGCTGCCTTTAATATCCCACCCAGTCTAATCCCACTCTCCCCCCCCACTCCCCGCTCCCTTTAATATCCCCCCCCAGTCTAATCCCACTCTCCCCCTCACTCCCCGCTCCCTTTAATATCCCCCCCAGTCTAATCCCACTCTCCCCCCTCACTCCCCGCTCCCTTTAATATCCCACCCAGTCTAATCCCACTCTCCCCCCTCACTCCCTTTAATATCCCACCCAGTCTAATCCCATTCTCCCTCTCACTCCCCACTCCCTTTAATATCCCACCCAGTCTAATCCCACTCTCCCCCTCACCCCCCGCTCCCTTTAATATCCCACCCAGTCTAATCCCACTCTCCCCCCACACTCCCTGCTCCCTTTAATATCCCACCCAGTCTAATCCCACTCTCCCCCCACACTCCCGGCTCCCTTTAATATCCCACCCAGTCTAATCCCACTCTCCCCCTCACTCCCCACTCCCTTTAATATCCCACCCAGTCTAGTCCCACTCTCCCCCTCACTCCCCATTCCCTTTAATATCCCACCCAGTCTAATCCCACTCTCCCCCTCACTCCCCACTCCCTTTAATATCCCACCCAGTCTAATCCCACTCTCCCCCCTCACTCCCCGCTCCCTTTAATATCCCACCCAGTCTAATCCCACTCTCCCCCCTCGCTCCCCACTCCCTTTAATATCCCACCCAGTCTAATCCCACTCTCCCCCCTCACTCCCCGCTCCCTTTAATATCCCACCCAGTCTAATCCCACTCTCCCCCTCACTCCCCGCTCCCTTTAATATCCCACCCAGTCTAATCCCACTCTCCCCCTCACTCCCCACTCCCTTTAATATCCCACCCAGTCTAATCCCACTCTCCCCCTCACTCCCCACTCCCTTTAATATCCCACCCAGTCTAATCCCACTCTCCCCCTCACTCCCCACTCCCTTTAGTATCCCACCCAGTCTAATCCCACTCTCCCCCCCCACTCCCATTAATATCCCACCCAGTCTAATCCCACTCTCCCCCTCCCTCCCCACTCCCTTTAATATCCCACCCAATCTAATCCCACTCTCCCCCTTACTCCCCACTCCCTTTAATATCCCACCCAGTCTAATCCCACTCTCCCCCTCACTCCCTGCTCCCTTTAATATCCCACCCAGTCTATTCCCACTCTCCCCCCTCACTCCCTGCCCCCTTTAATATCCCACCCAGTCTAATCCCACTCTCCCCCCCACTCCCTTTAATATCCCACCCAGTCTAATCCCACTCTCCCCCCTCACTCCCTTTAATATCCCACCCAGTCTAATCCCACTCTCCCCCTCACTCCCCGCTCCCTTTAATATCCCACCCAGTCTAATCCCACTCTCCCCCTCACTCCCCGCTCCCTTTAATATCCCACCCAGTCTAATCCCACTCTCCCCCCTCACTCCCCACTCCCTTTAATATCCCACCCAGTCTAATCCCACTCTCCCCCTCACTCCCCGCTCCCTTTAATATCCCACCCAGTCTAATCCCACTCTCCCCCCTCACTCCCCACTCCCTTTAATATCCCACCCAGTCTAATCCCACTCTCCCCCCTCACTCCCCACTCCCTTTAATATCCCACCCAGTCTAATCCCACTCTCCCCCCTCACTCCCCACTCCCTTTAATATCCCACCCAGTCTAATCCCACTCTCCCCCCTCACTCCCCGCTCCCTTTAATATCCCACCCAGTCTAATCCCACTCTCCCCCCACACTCCCCGCTCCCTTTAATATCCCACCCAGTCTAATCCCACTCTCCCCCCTCACTCCCCACTCCCTTTAATATCCCACCCAGTCTAATCCCACTCTCCCCCTCACTCCCCGCTCCTTTAATATCCCACCCAGTCTTAATCCCACTCTCCCCCCTCACTCCCTTTAATACCCCACCCAGTCTAATCCCACTCTCCCCCCTCACTCCCCACTCCCTTTAATATCCCACCCAGTCTAATCCCACTCTCCCCCCTCACTCCCTTTAATATCCCACCCAGTCTAATCCCACTCTCCCCCTCACTCCCCGCTCCCTTTAATATCCCACCCAGTCTAATCCCACTCTCCCCCCTCACTCCCTTTAATATCCCACCCAGTCTAATCCCACTCTCCCCCTCACTCCCCACTCCCTTTAATATCCCACCCAGTCTAATCCCACTCTCCCCCCTCACTCCCTTTAATATCCCACCCAGTCTAATCCCACTCTCCCCCTCACTCCCCGCTCCCTTTAATATCCCACCCAGTCTAATCCCACTCTCCCCCCTCACTCCCTTTAATATCCCACCCAGTCTAATCCCACACTCTCCCCCTCACTCCCCGCTCCCTTTAATATCCCACCCAGTCTAATCCCACTCTCCCCCCTCACTCCCTTTAATATCCCACCCAGTCTAATCCCACTCTCCCCCCTCACTCCCTTTAATATCCCACCCAGTCTAATCCCACACTCTCCCCCTCACTCCCCGCTCCCTTTAATATCCCACCCAGTCTAATCCCACTCTCCCCCTCACTCCCCGCTTCCTTTAATATCCCACCCAGTCTAATCCCACTCTCCCCCTCACTCCCCACTCCCCTTAATATCCCAATCAGTCTAATCCCACTCTCCCCCTCACTCCCCACTCCCTTTAATATCCCCCCCAGTCTAATCCCACTCTCCCCCTCACTCCCCACTCTCTTTAATATCCCACCCAGTCTAATCCCACTCTCCCCCTCACTCCCCACTCCCTTTAATATCCCACCCAGTCTAATCCCACTCTCCCCCCTCACTCCCCACTCCCTTTAATATCCCACCCAGTCTAATCCCACTCTCCCCCCTCACTCCCCTCTCCCTTTAATATCCCACCCAGTCTAATCCCACTCTCCCCCTCACTCCCTTTAATATCCCACCCAGTCTAATCCCACTCTCCCCCTCACTCCCTTTAATATCCCACCCAGTCTAATCCCACTCTCCCCCTCACTCCCCGCTCCCTTTAATATCCCACCCAGTCTAATCCCACTCTCCCCCTCACTCCCCGCTCCCTTTAATATCCCACCCAGTCTCATCCCACTCTCCCCCTCACTCCCCACTCCCTTTAATATCCCACCCAGTCTAATCCCACTCTCCCCCTCTCTCCCTGCTCCCTTTAATATCCCACCCAGTCTAATCCCACTCTCCCCCTCACTCCCCACTCCCTTTAATATCCCACCCAGTCTAATCCCACTCTCCCCCCTCACTCCCTGCTCCCTTTAATATCCCACCCAGTCTAATCCCACTCTCTCCCTCACTCCCCCCTCCCTTTAATATCCCACCCTGTCTAATCCCACTCTCCCCCCTCACTCCCTTTAATATCCCACCCAGTCTAATCCCACTCTCCCCCCTCACTCCCCTCTCCCTTTAATATCCCACCCAGTCTAATCCCACTCTCCCCCTCACTCCCTTTAATATCCCACCCAGTCTAATCCCACTCTCCCCCTCACTCCCTTTAATATCCCACCCAGTCTAATCCCACTCTCCCCCTCACTCCCCGCTCCCTTTAATATCCCACCCAGTCTAATCCCACTCTCCCCCTCACTCCCCGCTCCCTTTAATATCCCACCCAGTCTCATCCCACTCTCCCCCTCACTCCCCACTCCCTTTAATATCCCACCCAGTCTAATCCCACTCTCCCCCTCTCTCCCTGCTCCCTTTAATATCCCACCCAGTCTAATCCCACTCTCCCCCTCACTCCCCACTCCCTTTAATATCCCACCCAGTCTAATCCCACTCTCTCCCTCACTCCCCCCTCCCTTTAATATCCCACCCAGTCTAATCCCACTCTCCCCCCTCACTCCCCATTCCCTTTAATATCCCACCCAGTCTAATCCCACTCTCCCCCCTCACTCCCTGCTCCCTTTAATATCCCACCCAGTCTAATCCCACTCTCCCCCCACATTCCCCGCTCCCTTTAATATCCCACCCAGTCTAATCCCACTCTCCCCCCACATTCCCCGCTCCCTTTAATATCCCACCCAGTCTAATCCCACTCTCCCCCTCACTCCCCACTCCCTTTAATATCCCACCCAGTCTAATCCCACTCTCCCCCCTCACTCCCCACTCCCTTTAATATCCCACCCAGTCTAATCCCACTCTACCCCCTCACTCCCCTCTCCCTTTAATATCCCACCCAGTCTAATCCCACTCTTCCCCTCACTCCCCGCTCCCTTTAATATCCCACCCAGTCTAATCCCACTCTCCCCCTCACTCCCCACTCCCTTTAATATCCCACCCAGTCTAATCCCACTCTCCCCCCCACTCCCTTTAATATCCCACCCAGTCTAATCCCACTCTCCCCCCTCACTCCCTACTCCCTTTAATATCCCACCCAGTCTAATCCCACCCTCCCCTTCACTCCCCGCTCCCTTTAATGTCCCACTTTGATGGGGGGACAGTGTAGAGGGAGCTTTACTCTGTATCTAACCCCGTGCTGTCCCTGTCCCTGGGATGGTTTGTTGGAGGGACAGTGTAGAGGGAGCTTTACTCTGTATCTAAACCCGCGCTGTCCCTGTCCCTGGAATGGTTTGTTGGAGGGACAGTGTAGAGGGAGCTTTCCCCTGTATCTAACCCCGTGCTGTCCCTGTCCCTGGGTGTTTTATGGGGGGACAGTGTAGAGGGAGCTTTACTCTGTATCTAACCCCGTGCTGTCCCTGTCCTGGGAGTGTTTAATGGGGGGACAGTGTAGAGGGAGCTTTACTCTTTATCTCCCCCTCGCCAGCTGGTTCCAGTTGATGTTAAATCCGTGAGGAATTATTGCAGCTGGTTTTTTTCAGGAATTATACAAAGTAAATAAAAATTTTATGTGGAAATTCTGTGTTCGGCCAAAGTGCATAAGTGGGAATGGGAACCACATTGCTGACATTGTCCATGTTCCGATTAGGCCTCAGGCTCAACAGGGCTGAATATTTCCAACTTTGTCGTCTTGGAGACAGTTTTTGTCCACAATGTCTCGCCTCTTGTTAACCCTTAAACCCCCACACAGTCCCCTGAGAGAGTGCTGCACAGTCAGAGGGTCAGTGCTGAGGGAGTGGGCACTGTCGGAGGGTCAGTGCTGAGGGAGTGGGCACTGTCGGAGGGTCAGTGCTGAGGGAGTGGGCACTGTCGGAAGGTCAGTGCTGAGGGTGTGCCGCACTGTCCGAGGATCAGTGCTGAGGGAGCGCCGCACTGTCGGAGGGTCAGTGCTGAGGGAGCGGGCACTGTCGGAGGGTCAGTGCTGAGGGAGCGGGCACTGTCGGAGGGTCAGTGCTGAGGGAGTGGGCACTGTCGGAGGGTCAGTGCTGAGGGAGCGGGCACTGTCGGAGGGTCAGTGCTGAGGGAGCGGGCACTGTCGGAGGGTCAGTGCTGAGGGAGTGGGCACTGTCGGAGGGTCAGCGCTGAGGGAGTGGGCACTGTCAGAGGGTCAGCGCTGAGGGAATGGGCACTGTCGGAGGGTCAGTGCTGAGGGAGCGGGCACTGTCGGAGGGTCAGTGCTGAGGGAGCGGGCACTGTCGGAGGGTCAGTGCTGAGGGAGTGGGCACTGTCGGAGGGTCAGTGCTGAGGGAGTGGGCACTGTCGGAGGGTCAGTGCTGAGGGAGTGGGCACTGTGGGAGGGTCAGTGCTGAGGGAGTGGGCACTGTCGGAGGGTCAGTGCTGAGGGAGTGGGCACTGTGGGAGGGTCAGTGCTGAGGGAGTGGGCACTGTCGGAGGGTCAGTGCTGAGGGAGCGGACACTGTCGGAGGGTCAGTGCTGAGGGAGTGGGCACTGTCGGAGGGTCAGTGCTGAGGGAGTGGGCACTGTCGGAGGGTCAGTGCTGAGGGAGCGGGCACTGTCGGAGGGTCAGTGCTGAGGGAGCGGACACTGTCGGAGGGTCAGTGTTGAGGGAGCGGGCACTGTCGGAGGGTCAGTGCTGAGGGAGTGGGCACTGTCGGAGGGTCAGCGCTGAGGGAGTGGGCACTGTCGGAGGGTCAGTGCTGAGGGAGCGGGCACTGTGGGAGGGTCAGTGCTGAGGGAGTGGGCACTGTGGGAGGGTCAGCGCTGAGGGAGTGGGCACTGTCGGAGGGTCAGTGCTGAGGGAGTGGGCACTGTCGGAGGGTCAGTGCTGAGGGAGTGGGCACTGTCGGAGGGTCAGTGCGGAGGGAGTGGGCACTGTCGGAGGGTCAGTGCTGAGGGAGTGGGCACTGTCGGAGGGTCAGTGCTGAGGGAGTGGGCACTGTCGGAGGGTCAGTGCTGAGGGAGTGAGTCCTGAATAGAGTTTGAGCATAATCTTTCCTGGAGGTTGGTCTGTTGGACAGACGCCTTGTGTCTGATGAGGTTGGAATGGGCTCCTTCTTGAAGCCGATGTTGAGTCATGGCTCATGCTGGGCTGGACTGTGGCTCCGATTCGGCAGGCAGTTCGAGAGTGGGATAAGGTTAATGATGCTGTTGGCTTTGTCCTCATCGAATCTGTGTGTGGACTCGATGCTGCGCCTGGTGTCTGGCACACAGCCTGGATTGTCTGGGCTAAGCTGTCGATGATTACCCACCCACAGCCCAGCAACATTACAGTGTTCACTCTCGTTCCCCGACTCCTCCAGGCAGCCTTTCTGTCTGCGGTTTATTGTTCAGGCCTCAGCCTCGTCCTTTCCTCGTTCGGCTGCTCAGGACACCCTCGGACATTCCGACATTCAGCGACTCCGTCCGGAGTTGCCCCTTGAGGCTGAGGGAGGCCCCATCGGTGGGCAGGTCTGAGTCTGCTCGAAAAGAGGTTTAAGCAGGGGGCTGAATGGCCTCCTGCTGTTCCTGTGGGACAGGCTGGAGGAGAGAGGGCTGAATGGCCTCCTGCTGTTCATGTGGGACAGGTTGAAGGGATGGGGGCTGAATGGCCTCCTGCTGTTCCTGTGGGACAGGCTGGAGGAGAGAGGGCTGAATGGCCTCCTGCTGTTCCTGTGGGACAGGCTGGAGGGATGGGGGCTGAATGGCCTCCTGCTGTTCCTGTGCAACAGGCTGAAGGGATGGGGGCTGAATGGCCTCCTGCTGTTCCTGTGGGACAGGCTGGAGGAGAGAGGGCTGAATGGCCTCCTGCTGTTCCTGTGGGACAGGCTGAAGGAGAGGGGGCTGAATGGCCTCCTGCTGTTCCTGTGGGACAGGCTGAAGGAGAGGGGGCTGAATGGCCTCCTGCTGTTCCTGTGGGACAGGCTGAAGGAGAGGGGGCTGAATGGCCTCCTGCTGTTCCTGTGGGACAGGCTGGAGGGAGAGAGGGGGCTGAATGGCCTCCTGCTGTTCATACCTGGTTTCCATCAGGTTGCTGTGCGTGGGATCTTGCTGTGCGTGTCCAACTGGCTGCTGTTTTTATGGCATTACAGCAGTGACCCCTGTTCAAGGTGACTTTGGAGACTGTTCGAAACATTATCCTGAGCAGGTTCAGAGGCTGGGAATCCTGCAGCGAGTAACTCCCCTCCTGACTCTCCCCCCAAAGCCTGTCCCACCATCTACAAGACACAAGGCAGGAGGGTGAGGGGATACTCCCCACTTGCCCCTGGGTGGGGGCAGCTCCAACAACACTCGAGAAGCTCGACACCATCCAGGGACAAAGCAGCCCCCGCTGGATTGGCCCCACACCCACAAACACCCCCTCCCTCCCCCCCTCCCCCCATCGACCCTCAGTAGCAGCAGTGTGTACCAGCTACAAGATACACTGCAGAAACTCCCCAAAGATCCTCAGCAGCACCTTCCAAACCCACAGCCACTTCCATCCAGAAGGACAAGGGGCAGCAGGTACATGGGAACCCCACCCCCTGCAAGTTCCCCTCCGAGCCCCTCACCATCCCGACTTGGAAATATCTCGCCGTTCCCTCAGTCTGGCTGGGTCAGAATCCTGGGATTCCCTCCCTAAGGGACACTGTGGGTCTACCCACAGCACATGGACTGCAGGGGGTCAAGAAGGCAGCTCACCCCCCACCTCCTCAAGGGGGGCAACTAGGGACGGGGGGCAGTAAATCCTGGGCCCTGCCAAAGGGAAACCCATAGAGTCTGGGATTGCCCCACTCTGAGGAAACTCTGATGGGTTTATGGGCTCATGCTGTGCCCTCTATTTGCATATTTGGCCAGAGTTATCTCCCGTATGTTCCTCCAGCCGACCTGACACTGGCGTCAGTTTTCCCAATTTTCCAAACGTGAGCCATCACTCCCCAAGAGAGCAGAGTCAGTGAATCTCCCCAGCACCGACTCAACAAACTGACACGAAGATCCCAGGGGTAACTCCCCCTCACAGGGACATCTCCCCCCTCAAACACCAACAGCACTTACCCTCTACACTGTCCCCCCATCAAACACCCCCAGGACAGGGACAGCACGGGGTTAGATACAGAGTAAAGCTCCCTCTACACTGTCCCCCCCATCAAACACTCCCAGAGACAGGGACAGCACAGGGTTAGATACAGAGTAAAGCTCCCTCTACACACCCGTACACTCTGTGTCACACACTCAGGAAGTGAGATCTGGAGCAGATTCCCATCTCTCCACACGCTTCAGGGCTGGACGCTGCCTTAAAGTTGTGACGTCAAACATTAAACTCCCTGAACGATGCCACATGAAAGAAAAATACTTTATTGATTTGAAATTGTCTTCCATGTGCTTTAGTGTCAGCTCCATGTCATCAGCATGGTTTGCTACATTCAGGACAGTGCCTGGGGGGCTGGGGGTATATCGGGGAGAGACCCCAACATGAGGGGCTCACTCACACACTCACTAACGTCTGGTTATACACAGCTCAACCCCACATTCTACCGACCGCACGCCGAGCTGCAGACCGAGCAGAGACTGACAGGGACACCACAGGGCTGGGGGAATGTGATCATATCAGGAAAAAGAACGGTCTCTCCCCTCCCTCAGCACTGACCCTCCGACAGTGCCCCTCCCTCAGCACTGACCCTCCGACAGTGCCCACTCCCTCAGCACTGACCCTCCGACAGTGCCCACTCCCTCAGCACTGACCCTCCGACAGTGCCCACTCCCTCAGCACTGACCCTCCGACAGTGCCCGCTCCCTCAGCACTGACCCTCCGACAGTGCCCACTCCCTCAGCACTGACCCTGCGACAGTGCCCACTCCCTCAGCACTGACCCTCTGACAGTGCCCACTCCCTCAGCACTGACCCTCCGACAGTGCCCACTCCCTCAGCACTGACCCTCCGACAGTGCCCACTCCCTCAGCACTGACCCTCCGACAGTGCCCACTCCCTCAGCACTGACCCTGCGACAGTGCCCACTCCCTCAGCACTGACCCTCCGACAGTGCCCACTCCCTCAGCACTGACCCTGCGACAGTGCCCCCTCCCTCAGCACTGACCCTCCGACAGTGCCCACTCCCTCAGCACTGACCCTGCGACAGTGCCCACTCCCTCAGCACTGACCCTCCGACAGTGCCCGCTCCCTCAGCACTGACCCTCCGACAGTGCCCACTCCCTCAGCACTGACCCTGCGACAGTGCCCACTCCCTCAGCACTGACCCTCCGACAGTGCCCGCTCCCTCAGCACTGACCCTCCGACAGTGCCCACTCCCTCAGCACTGACCCTGCGACAGTGCCCACTCCCTCAGCACTGACCCTCCGACAGTGCCCGCTCCCTCAGCACTGACCCTCCGACAGTGCCCGCTCCCTCAGCACTGACCCTCCGACAGTGCCCACTCCCTCAGCACTGACCCTCCGACAGTGCCCGCTCCCTCAGCACTGACCCTCCGACAGTGCCCGCTCCCTCAGCACTGACCCTCCGACAGTGCCCGCTCCCTCAGCACTGACCCTCCGACAGTGCCCGCTCCCTCAGCACTGACCCTCCGACAGTGCCCGCTCCCTCAGCACTGACCCTCCGACAGTGCCCACTCCCTCAGCACTGACCCTCCGACAGTGCCCACTCCCTCAGCACTGACCCTCCGACAGTGCCCGCTCCCTCAGCACTGACCCTCCGACAGTGCCCGCTCCCTCAGCACTGACCCTCCGACAGTGCCCGCTCCCTCAGCACTGACCCTCCGACAGTGCCTGCTCCCTCAGTGCCGGGTGATGACTCAGTGTTCAGGGATGAGGGAGCCCGTCAGAAGGGAGTCTGGGGGTCCTCCTGGGGTTTGAAGCAATGGATTATGGGATAGTAAAGTGGGTTGTCTGTGGGATCTCCAACACAACTGTGTGAGGAGTCAGCCCTCAGCTGTGTCTGTCAGGTTCCAGTGGGGTACCCCCGAACCTCACCCCGGTCTGAGGGATGTGAGCATTTATCTTCCATCCCTAATTACCTCAAGGGCATAAAAAGAGTTGTGCTGCATGTGGGACTGGAGTCACGTGTAGGGCAGACCGGGTAAGGATGGCAGAGTTCCTTCCCTGAAGGAAATAGGGTCACAGATGGGCTCCGGAACAGTGTCATGGCCACCATCGGGCTGATAGGCGCGGATTTGTATTGAATTCACAGTCCACCCTGTGTCCCGGCCGGACACACACCCAAAATTCCCCAGAAATCAGCCTGGGTTTCCGGATTCCGTGTCCAGTGACATCATCACTTCACCACCATCTTGCCAATCCTTCATTCCCAATCCTTCACATATTCCCGATCCTATTACCTCTTCCCACCCTCTTCGCTACTCCATTCCCAATCCTATACCCACTCCCAATTCCATTCCCAATGCTATACCTATTCCCAATCCTATACCCATTCCCAATCCATTCCCAATGCTATACCTATTCCCAATCCTATACCCATTCCCAATCCCACTCCCAATGCTATACCTATTCCCAATCCTATACCATTCCCAATCCCATTCCCAATCTTGTACCCCTTCTCAATCTCATTCCCAATTACATTCCCATCCTGTACCCATTCCCAATTCTATACCCATTCCCAATCCCATTCCCAATCTTGTACCCCTTCTCGATCTCATTCCCAATTACATTCCCATCCTGTACCCATTCCCAACCCTATACCCATTCCCAATCCAAATTCCAATTCTATTCCCAAAGCTATTCCCAATCCATTCCCAATCCTCTACTCATTCTCATCCATTCCCAACCCTGTACCCATTCCTGATCCTAGACCCACTCCCACCCCACTCCCAATCCTGTGCCCAATCCTACTCCCATCCCCACCACCGTCCTCCCCTGCACCTTGTTGACCCTGGACCTGACATGGCAGGAATGTTGGACTGAGACCCCCACCATGCCGATGGGTTAGACGGTCAGAGGGAGGCCGAGGGGGAGATGTTGAGGGTGGTGAGGTGGGTGCTGATCGGAGGGGACTGGGAGTGAGTGGTCACGTGGGTTACACAGCGCCAGCTTGGCCACTGGGCATCGTAACGCCCCGAACAATTCAGGCAAGGTCCAGGCCCAACGGCCGTCAGTTCACCAGGTTCGTAAACAATCAATTAAAGACAGAGAATTCCCGAGAGAAGGAAGCAGTGTTGGCTGAAGAAGAGAACGGTGGCTTCGGGCTTCTGGGACCACCATCACCTTTTCCCGATGTGAGGCCAGCAGTGGGCAGAATCGACTCTAGGTGGAAAGATCACAGGGCGTGGGTTAGAGAGAAATCACCCACCCAGTTCCCCAGGCCCCACGGCTCAAACACCTCACCGACAAACACACACACAGACAGACAGACAGACAGACAGATACACACACACACAGACACACACACACACACACACACACACACACACACAGACACGCACACACAGACACGCAAACAGATGCACACAAACAGACACACACACAGACACGCACGCACAAACATACACAGACACACACACACTGACACACAGAAAGACATACACACACAGACACACACACACACACAGACGCACACACACAGACACGCCCACACACACAGACACGCGCGCGCACACAGACACACACACAGACACGGACACACACACAGACATGCACACACACACAGACACACACACACACAAGACACACATAGACACACACACAGACGCACAGACACACACAGACACAGACACGCACACAGACACACACACAAGACACACACACAGACAGACACACACACAGACACACACACAGACACACGCACACACAGACACGCACACAGACACACACAGACATGCGCACACACACACAGACACACACACAGACGCACACACAGATGCACACACACAGACACGCACACAGACACGCACACACACACATACGCACAAACACAGACACGCACACACATACACACACAGACACGCACACACAGACACACACACAGACACGCAAACAGATGCACACAAACAGACACACGCACAGACACGTACACACACAGACACGCAGACACACAGACATGCACACGCACAGACACGCACGCACAAACATACACAGACACGCACACACACTGACACACACACACAGACACACACCACACATGCACACAGATACGTGCACACACACACACGCACAGACGCACATAAACAGACACGCTAACGCTTGCACAGACGCACACACTCAGACACGCACACGCATGCACATAGACACACACACACACACATGCACACAGACACGCACAGACGCACACACACGTACAAAGACACGCACACACACAGACGCATACACGCACAGACACACACATGCACAGACGCACACACACACGGACACAACCCCCACCCCCTCCACACACACACACACACGCACATACGCACACACAGACGCACACTGACACAACCACACATACACACAGACACGCACACGCATGCACAGACACACACACAGACACGCGCATGCATGCACATAGACACACACACAAACGCACACACATTCACACGCACACGAACGCACACAGACACGCACACACATTCACACGCACACGAACGCACACAGACACGTACACACAGACACGCACATACATGCACACAGACACACACACACAGACGCACACACATGCACACAGACATGCACACATGCACAGATGCACATAAACAGACACGCACATGCTTGCACAGACACACACATGCACACACATGCACACAGACACGCACACACAGGCGCACACAGACACACGCACAGATACACACACGCACAGACATACAGACACACACACACACACACAGGCACGCAAGCACACAGACACGCACACACACAGATGCACACAGACGCACACAGACAAGCACACACGCGCACACCAACACACAAACACACGCACAAACGCACACAGACACGCACACACATTCACACGCACACGAACGCACACAGACACGCACACACATTCACACGCACACGAACGCACACAGACACGTACACACAGACACGCACATACATGCACACAGACACACACACACAGACGCACACACATGCACACAGACATGCACACATGCACAGATGCACATAAACAGACACGCACATGCTTGCACAGACACACACACATGCACACACATGCACACAGACACGCACACACAGGCGCACACAGACACACGCACAGATACACACACGCACAGACATACAGACACACACACACACACACAGGCACGCAAGCACACAGACACGCACACACACAGATGCACACAGACGCACACAGACAAGCACACACGCGCACACCAACACACAAACACACGCACACATGCACACAGACACGCACACACGGACGCACACAGACAGACGCACAGACACACACACGCACAGACACACACATACACAGACACACACGCAGACGCACACAGACACAACCACACACACACAGACATGTGTGCACACGCATGCACACAGACACACACACACGCACGCACACAGACATGCACACACATATGCACACAGACACACACACACGCACACACACACTCACGCACACACACAGACACACACACACGCATGCACACAAACACGCACACACACGCATGCACACAGACATGCACACACACGCATGCACACAGACATGCACACACATATGCACACAGACACACACACGCACACACACAGACCCGCACACACATGCACACACACGCATGCACACAGACACACACACACGCATGCACACAAACACGCACACACACGCACACACACGCATGCACACAGATATGCACACACGCATGCACACACATATGCACACAGACACACACACACACACACAGACACGCACACACACATGCACACAGACACGCACACACACGCATGCACACAGACACACACACACATGCATGCACACAGACACACACACACATGCACGCACACAGACATGCACACACATATGCACACAGACACACACACACCCGCACGCACACACACACACACGCACACACACACGCACACACACAGACACACACACACGCACACACACACGCACACAGACACACACACATGCATGCACACGCGCACGCACACAGACATGCACACACATATGCTCACGCACACACGCACACACAGACACACACACACACGCACACACACGCACACACGCACACACACAGACATGCACACACATATGCACACAGACACACACACGCACACACAGACACGCACACACACATGCACACAGACACGCACACACATGCACACACACGCATGCACACAGACACACACACACATGCATGCACACAGACACACACACACATGCACGCACACAGACATGCACACACATATGCACACAGACACACACACACAGACACACACACACGCATGCACACAGACATGCACACACACGCATGCACACAGACATGCACACACATATGCACACAGACACACACACGCACACACACAGACCCGCACACACACGCATGCACACAGACACACACACACGCATGCACACAAACACGCACACACACGCACACACACGCATGCACACTGATATGCACACACGCATGCACACACATATGCACACAGACACACACACACGCACACACACACGCACACACACAGACACACACACACGCACACGCACACGCACACAGACACACACACATGCATGCACACGCGCACGCACACAGACATGCACACACATATGCACACGCACACACACACGCACACACACAGACACACACACACACACACGCACACACACACACACACACACGCACACGCACACACGCACACACACAGACATGCACACACATATGCACACAGACACACACACGCACACAGACACACACACACGCGCACACACACAGACACACACACATGCACACAGACATGCACACACACACACGCACACAGACACACACACATGCACATAGACACACACACGCACACAGGGACACAAACACACACACACAGACACACACACGCACACAGGGACACAAACACACACACACAGACACACACACGCACACAGACACACACACACGCACACAGACACACACACGCACACAGGGACACACACACACACACACACAGACACACACAGACACACACAGGAATGTGGGAGCGATCGGGCAGTCTGGGTTTGGTTACATTGGCTCGAGGATCGATCCCAGCCTCAGGACTCCTGGGAGAACGCCCCCAGCACCACACACTTTTTGTCCGATAATGGTATTCAGATATTTTATACACCAGCTCCTTCCCCGCACCGACCACCCACCCTCCGCCACAACCCGATAGGG